>NW_022280041.1:11110131-11128597 GCF_004355925.1 Anarrhichthys ocellatus | reverse complement strand
GTGTGTGTGTGTGTGTGTGTGTGTGTGTGTGTGTGTGTGTGTGTGTGATCACAATGCTGTACTTGCAAGGACTGCTTTGAATTCTGGACCAGATGTTTTCAGGATATAAGTAAAAATATCTATCAAAACTTAAAAGAGTAAATAAGAACTGCAAAACAGAGTTTCTGCTTATTTTCTGAAATGTAAGTTGGTGTCAGATACAGTATATCAGGCCACTGCTGGATAACCTCCATACACAGGAAGTGACAATTGAAGATAAATGTGAATGTTTTTTTCTCTCCAAAACAGCAGAAAACCAAGTGGGCAAGCTGGACTGCTGTCATATACTTTTTACCATCCCCAAAAACTTAATTTAACCAGTCCAACTCTTGACGACCATAATGATTATGATTATAAGGAAGGTTGTTGAAATATCAGAGAGTGTCTCTTTGATGAATTGTGTGGCTTCTAGTGTATATATAGTGCTGTTAAAGCCAGTTATTGAGGGGAAGTCCAAAAATCATCTACCGAGTCCAAGTGATGCTTCAACCCAAGCACTGTTGAGCCATAGATGAAGTCAAGAAGTGGTGACGATGAGAATTTGTGTCGACTGAGCGGATCGCTGTAAGTGAGACTGTTAGGCCGACTTACTACAGTGTGTGTGTGAGTGTGTGTGTCCACTGATCTTTGCTCCTCTTTAGTCGTAAAAGAGCGAACCTTTCTTTGTTGGGCATAAGTACTGCACTTATTATGCTAATTAGATGTGGTAATGAATGCAGTAAAGTGCTAACACTTTCCTCCCTCATGTTGTGCTGTATGTGTTATCTAAAACCACCCCCGTGTTCAACTTCTTTGTCACTCTGATAGAAAATGCCAGTCTTTGCATCTGTGTCCAAATCCCAAAGAAGAGAGGAGTGTGAGTTTTTGAAACATTTACTCAGTCCCTGTAGGAAAACAGTAACTGGAGCAAGGTCACAAATAGGGGTGCTTATGATCCTAGCTGTCTTTTGTCTCCTCTGTCCTCTTGTCTCCTGCTTTTGCACAACCATATCTGGGACATCTTAACGCCTTCTAATCTTCATGGCAGACAGCTCAGTTGATGTCAGAAGTTATAATGCCACTTTAAGTCGAACAGCAGAGGATCCAACAATGATTCAGAAGCTTTTACATCTACAAATGAGTCATTTCTACGACTCCATGTATTATTGAATTCTATAATGATCTGAACTAGCCAGTTCACCATGCATTGCTGTCCAAGACCTTAACCACAAGGTTGTAACACAGGCAGAGGTTCCTGTAATACGCCTGAATCCTACAAACTTCCTCAAAGGTGGAACCAGGAGTTGCTCGTGAATAGTTAGCTTGAGCTTTACTCTTGTGTCTGTGTAGTCTTTCCTCTTTCCAGGGGTCCATGGTGGAGAGGGTGAGCCTGTGGCTCAGGTGACACCCGGAGCCAGATGTATGAACGATGCGTACGCACAAAAAAAACATGCATACACCTTTGTTGACACATAAACTGTTCGATGTGCACCTCACGCACAGACCAGTGTACACATTATCTTAGGATGTAACTGTAAAGGAATCACAATTGCAAGTGTCTTGAGTACTGCTTGTCCAATATATTTTACACTTGGCGGCTGTATTGCTGGGAACCCCATTGAGTGCTTTATCAAATTTCAATATTAGTTCAATATTAATGCACTTTGAAAAAGAATTGCGGACATCACTCTGCAGCAGCGGTGGTTTGCTGCTAAATGCTGGATATACTAATGATAC
Organism: Anarrhichthys ocellatus; assembly: GCF_004355925.1. NCBI lineage: Eukaryota > Metazoa > Chordata > Actinopteri > Perciformes > Anarhichadidae > Anarrhichthys > Anarrhichthys ocellatus. The sequence continues at coordinate 11,126,842 of NW_022280041.1, read as the reverse complement.
AACCAAAGTATTCTTCACTTCTCTGCAGCGAGTCAGGGACCGGGAGCCAAGCCATCGGACCGCTCCGAAGGGCCTTTCAAATGACCACGCCCAACGAAAGGACGAGCAGCAAGACACTGCACTAGTTGGCTAGAAAGAACGCTGTGGGCTAGGTAAATAAAATTGACTTGACTTGTGGTGCAGCATGGTCCGTCATTAGCTTCACACCCACAAACACGTTTAATTATGCCTGAGGGAGGGATGTTACCTTGGGTTGTGCGATGCTCATTTTTCACTTAAATAAAGAATCACTAATGAAATGAATTCTTAATTAGCTGAAGCCTATGCCCATCATTGATTTATTTATCCATTTACACTGGGGGGTTTACACAGATTATGCTAACCACCCAGTTATTCCACATAAACCCTTCTGTAGGGAAAATAAATCTCAAAGAGAAACAGCAATATGGCATACATTATTATTCTATTATTATTTGCTTCATTGCTTATTATTACTTGTTTCATTCTACCTTTCCCTCGTCGTGTTTACCATGTATCACTACACTCGAGTCTCTCCCTCTCTCTTTTTGATTTACTTCCACCCACCCTCACTGTGGCTCCTACAAATAAAGAAGTGTGATTACACCGCTTGCTCCGTCATCACATTAGAAAGAACAATCACCTGCAGAGTGATGGGGCTTTTAATGCAGCCACTGTAAGAGGAAGAGAGGAGTGTGGAGAGTGAGTGGCTAGGTGGTGGTGGGGGGATAAGATTGGTAGCAGAGACGTGATGAAAGAGATCCTTCACTCACTGGCTCACAAACAAACACACACATACACACTTCACTCTCTGAGATACCACAGAAAACCACAATATCCCCATGCCAAATGTTAGCCTTAAGTAAGTGCACATTTGTGCTCTGGAAGGAAGAGAGTTGTGTGTGTGTGTGTGTGTGTGTGTGTGTGTGTGTGTCTCTCTGTATGTGTGTTTAATTTGACCTGTGGTGTTAGTCCAATCTCCTGGCTCCCTCTCTCTCCTCTGTCTTTGTGAAACTGCTGATGCTCAGTTGTTGCCTATGACTGGCTGCCATTGGCTCGTCTGGGCAGCATTTTCCAGGCTCATCCTGAGGATCACTGGGGATTGGAGGTTGTGTCCCTGAGGCCAGTAAAGACCCCCAGGGCACCTGTTCAAAGCTCCAGAGACTGAGGCTGCTCTTTGGGACGTTGTCCCCGGGGCCAGGCACCTTTCCAGGGGATTAGCACAGGGAGAGTGAGACTTTCATAACCAGGACGAGGAGAGCCGGTGCAAGCACTTGAGTCTCAGAGGATCCGCTCACTTCAAGTGGATCCAGCTAAGCCAACATGCCAAGGTATATAAACGGCTGGTAACAGTAATATCAGCCATGACGACACTGTGAAACCCCCTAACACATACCCTGTGCTAGCACACACACACACATACACACACACATACACACACACATAATTCAGCCACTCACAGGCATACTAATCCAGTCTGGTCTCCCAAAAATCATGTTCCCATACAATAAAACTGTGGTGTTTACATTTCGGGGGGAAACTAGTTTTTCTCAAAAATGGTGCCACGCCCTAATTCAGCAGTTCAGAAACACTCATATCTCGAAATGTTGACATGAAACGTATTTATGTTTCAGACATTTTCAATGTATTAACGTGTTCGCAGAAATGTACAGTACAACACAGTACAGTACACCACTTTATTCTGGCGACTGGGTTGACTAATAATCATACTCTTTCCTCATTATATCTCCTGGGTAAGAGAATAAGGCATCTATGGTGAATAGAGGGCACTACAAGAGACTGTATGTGAACCACAATCTCTCCTCTCCTCTTCTCTTTGCAATACAATCAGCCACATTATTGAAAACCACAAATATTTTTGGCAAAACAATTCCCCTGCTGGCTTTGAGCCTTATTGCCTTGGACGTCCTCTCTTGGTGACACGGAGCGATGAAATATTAAATTGATGTGAGATCCAGAGCAAAGACTCGATCCTCGTTTTATCTTGAATTTCCTTCCTCAGAGCTCCTGCACTAAAACAGAGCCAGAGAGTGTTATTGGTGTGATTATTCTGTTGCACAAATATAGCAGAGAACGGGGGGAAAATGAGCTCACAGTTGAGACTATCTCTGCCCTAACTGAGTACAAGCCGCCCCTATGGAGCGACTGATAGCGGCTGCTGTATATGAGATTCACACTGGCCTCTGGCAACTAGACGGGCTGGGAGGGACACAGAGTTCAGACCAGAGTTGAGGTTGAAAAGCTGCTTATCAAGCAGTTGTATCCCCAGCCTGGGGGGGTGGGGGGGGGTTGATATCATAATTATATAAATAGCAGTTATACCCAACAACACATTCTAGTCATTGGTACGAAGTGGAGGTCGACGTGACTTAACCCACAGTCAACGTTGGCAAGTAACCACACTGCTCAAAGCCCCTATGTGGAGGAGGGGTTTAACTTTATGCAGATACCAACGACGTTTCTTTCTGCCTTTTTTTCTCTCATCAACCGTAGTCTTAATAACCACTATTGCTGCTTTGTACCGGTGTGGAAGTCCCAGATACGTTGGAAAACCAAACGCTCTTGTGTCAAAAATCATTGATAAAACAGTCTCTAGTGAGTTACAAGTTGGCTGATTAAAGCTGGTTATCTACAGCGGTTTGAACCCAATATAAATAATATTAATTGCAATAAACGGATGCCAAAAAAAAAAAAATCCATTTGTAAAAAGTCTGAATTCTTGTTTTGTGAATTGAGTTCTGAATCGATCAGGGCTATGCTATGCTAACATGTTGCTACTCTATTTACATTGAAAATAATGTCTTCTAAATTTGTCATAATTATTACAGCAATGTTATTGTTTCAACACATATATTTTACACATATGAAAAATATTTGTCCAGTCTCTGTACAATTAAAAGGAACAATCGTAGAGATCTTGGTGCCCACAGACAGATATCATTATTTTCTCTCCATTTCTGATTCAACAATGTCAGTGACGTCAGGAGCTGGAAGGCATTCATGACACAGTGTCAGACAAATGTCCTGCGAATGTCGCATCATTCGCAATGACTTTGTATGTAATCACGCTGCACAAATAAAATTTGCTTTGCATTAGTTGGGAGCACACGATTAGTGATTTATGGGTTATACCTGCACTACGTGTGAGGGTCCTGGATCAAAGCTAGGTGGTGTCTTATTGTTTGCATTTTTGTATAGACACATAATGAATATCTAAAGAACAACACATTGACAACTTCGTTATACATCGACACTATAAAGAATAAATGATGAAATTCAGATTCAGTGGGAGCATCCGCAAGAAATGAATGACATTTCCTTACAACTGCTATCATCTCCGAATGCTTTAACACCAAGAGACTATATTAATACTCCTACCAAGGCTGTTGTGAAGACAAGTACTTTAAAATATGCAAATACATGCATTCATTTGCTTAATTTTTTTTGCATTAGCATAACTTGTGTAAACTAGGTTTTCATGCCCCTTTTTATTTGATCATTTAAAACTGACAAAGGATACTATCTGAGTAAACATGGGTATTAAGAATATTGACACCTGTGGCACTCCATTTCATTTGGCAGCAAATACATGCCTGCGGTGCAGCTGGCTCATGAGCAGAACCCACCTGGTGAAATTGCCCTGTTAACGTAAAACCGGTTTAGGAGGAGCCGACTACATGCATGAGCAGCCAGTGGAAGCCTTCAGTGTGTCAGAGCCCTCGTGGTCTCCTACCAGCCGTGTTATAGATCTCGCCAAGGCAGCGGCTCGTGGCAGCTAGTGTTTAGCCTCAGCGCTAATAGCCCGGTGTACAGAGCCTTGGGAAATTAGCTGCGCACTGAAGCATGCTCCAGGAAGCTCGGTGAACCTCGGTCGGTGGAAGAGCAGTTGCACATAGGTCAGAGGAATCAATGTCCTTTAGGGACCGAGGGGCTGAGCTTGAGAGCACTGAACTCTCTCTAACCTCTTATAGTGGCTGCGGTGTAATTGCGCCGGTCCAGTTACGGAGATAAGGTGAGAATTGACATGGGATTTTGCAAAAGAAGAGCACGCAGGGAGGCTGGGCTGTGATTTTGCAAAGATGTTACAAGGAAGCGTGCTCTCCTATTGCAAAAAGCACTTAGCTTTTTCAAATTAAAACTTGTGTTTCCACTACTTGTGAAATCATTAGTATGAGCAAGCCTAATCCCTTTTCTGATGTTAGGTTTATTTGATATTAATCTGAATACTGGTCAGTAGTGACAAACATCACACATTTAAAAGAAGTAGATAGTATTTTAGAAAAATAAATCTTTATTTCAGTGACAGACAGCACTGAATAGAGAACAAAAGACAGTTATATGTGTGATTTTCAAAACTTAATGCATCCCTCTTGGGATGTGCTTTTGAACAACAAAAATCAGTATCATTTCTCTGATCGTGACTATGAGTTTCCCACTCAATCTGATCTGAAACCCAGGTGGCAGCACAAATCTCTGCGTGTCTGGTTGACATCTCTCCGTGGATGTCTGCACACCACCTGAAGGTCAACCTCGACAAGACTGATCTGCTCTTTCTTTCAGGGAAGGAATCTCCTTGACCTCATAACCTCATCATTATCACTGAGTGCCCTGTGATGTCCTTAGCTCAGACTGCGAGGAACCTTGGAGTAACACTGGATGACCTGATGTTCTTCGCTGCCAACATCAGTGTGACAACCGGTTCTTGCAGATTCATTCTCCACAATATCAGGAGGACATGTCCTTTCCCCACCCAAGATGAGGCGCAGGTTCTGGTCCAAGCTCCTGTCATTTCGCCCCTAGGCCGCCGCAACTCGCTCTTGGCAGGTTTCCGTGCATGTGCCATCTGACCGCTGTAGCTCATGCAGAATGCAACAACCCGGCTGGTCTTGAACCTACTCAAGTTCTCCCACACTACCCTGCCCCTCCACACCCTGCACAGGCTCCTGGTGGCTGCTGGAATTAGATTCATGCCTATCATACTGCAAATGGCTCAGGCCCATCATGGTCAAAGACATGGTCGAACTAGACATTTTTGTTGGCATCCACATGGTTGAATGCACTTATTGTAAGTCACTTTGGATGAAAGATAAATCAATGGAATGTAATTTGATAAGAACTAAGAGGCTGTGAGTTTCACCGACAGGATGTTTAATGCAGGGAACCAAGCCAAAGAAGCTACTGGGAACTGCTGGTACTACCGATAGCATAATAATAATGGCAGACATTCCCAAGCTGCTCTCCTACAGTAACACCGGAGGAGTTCACACAATTTTAAATGAGAATGTCATCCAATGCTAAGATCAGCTCAACGCTAATTGCTCCTGAAATCTGACGTTTTTTATTTGGTTAAAAATATATAAAAGTGTCATTAAATTATTCAAAACTTTATTTATTCTAGAGCTTGGCTTCCTTTGATTTAACCCTGGATGTGACACACCTTCTTGACAATAGCATTTGGTCTTTGCTTTGCATTGCAGCTGACATGTTGTTCTCAGCCAACAGCTGACAAATGTGCTGAATAAATGGCCAACAGTCAGCTGAGATTCCCCAGTAGAGTGTTGGTGAGCGATTTATCCCCAAGCAAGTGACCTGGGTCTGGTCGGGCTCGGTCACCCGAGGAAACACTCCGAGACTGCCTCCACTCAGCCAGAAAGCACCCGGGAGGTGACTGGGGCACGGACACATCAGTAGGACTGCAGCTCCCATAGACCACCGGGGTTAGAGATCACAGCCGCAGACATGGGGTGAGGGAGTGTTTACAGTTTGGGGAAGGAGCCAATGGAAGAATGATGGTGGCAGACGGGAGGGATGCTCTCGTCTCACTGATGCAGAGAGACAGGAAGTGGACTCTGTATTAGAAGCAAAGTGCACACTAGAGAGGATTGGACTGATTCCAATGAACTTAAAACATACAGTGTTTTCACACAGAAGTCTACTCAGAGAGAAAGAAAATAATAATAATAAATTATTATGTATTAAATAATAAATATTTCTCACAAAAATTTAACCACCTCAGTATTAATGGGTTTGGGCATGTGCCTGTGTGCATGCATATATGTTTTGCAGGAATATGCACATCATAATTAGCTGTACTGAGTGCAGACCAAAGCACTCTCCTGCTCACAGTAAATGTGCTAATTGCATGAGGAGCTGCAGGGTGGGTGGATTGGCTCAAAAGCCTTCATACTGTACATTTCAGCCGTGACCACTGGGGTTTTCCCGTTTGAGAAGGACACTGTGGGAAAGGTCAGTGCTGTGTGAAGAAGAAAGTGGAGCGCTATACATATCCTCACAGGAAGATTTTTTTAGTTCAACATTGGCTCCATGCTTAAGAGGCTGCCTCCACCTTGCAATGAAAATACCTGTCCATCATTGTAGTTTTGAAGAACATAAAAGCCCTTTGGAGAATGTCTGAATCTTTTCCCTGGCACGTCAACGTCAGTGATTGAATAAACTGTACAGCATTTGGCACAGCAGCATAAGTGAGTTCCCCTCATGGTCTTAGCAATCCATTACATCACTTCTCATTAAGCAAAACTCTGCATATGTCTCAAATCTCAATGGGAGCTATTTACCAGAGATGGAAAACAAACCGGGCTCATTTGCTACGTGCATTTTTTTTTTTTGCAGTGCGATTAATAAGCAGGAGTTATCGAGCTTCCATTGCTAACAAGAACAAAGAAAAAAACTATGAAGCAGTTATTTATATCCACATGGCGAGGATTGCCTCCTTAAACTCAGAGACACAGAAGTACTTTTAGTTTGTAAAACATAATTTTGTAAACGTATTTTGAATGTCTCCAATTTCCTGCAAGAAATATTTATTCTATAAATATTGTCCAAGAGAGAAAAAAAAGTATGTTTTTAATCATTTTGAAGGTATTTCTGATGAAATATAGGTGGCACATTTGAGCAATGGCACAATCGGCCAATTCTAGCTCTGTCTGTCTTTAACTTTTGTCTCTTTTACTCAACCGAGAATCTTAAAGTTCAGATACCCAACATATAGAAGCTCAAGGCGACAGCTGCGCCAAATGTCGAGAAAACAGGCCAGAAAGGAACAAGGATGAAGAATAATAAAAGGAAGTAATTTTGCATAAAGTTCACATCTGGAGGAGATATCCGTAAACCCGCAAAAGATTTGTCTCCTCTCTGTCTGTTACATTTTTAATAGAAGAAATAAACAATAATAGTTTTCTGATGCTAGATAGATATATTTTAATGGGTGGTTCACCCAAATTATGACAACATATATATGTCTTACATCGAGTGGTAAGTGGTAACCGACTCTTTGAAAAAAAATCATTTCAGCATGACTCAATTGAACACACTGCTATGCTCAGGACAGGAAACCAAACTTCTCTGCTCAGCCAGGCGCATCATGTGTTTGTCTGTGGACGAGAAAAAAAGGCAGCCCTCTTGTTGTGATGACAGCAATGACATTGCTCCGCGGCTGCCATTCCCACTGGTGATCACCGCCTTTGATTGACTGATGCAGATCTGATTTATCTCTTTACTTGTGTGTGCGATAAAGCACAGGATTACCATGCATTCATTTGCCAATCAGGGCATTGGGACAAACACTTACAGTTAAGTGTGAGTGTGTGTCTTTGTGGGCTTTTTCTCCCCCATCTGGCCTTTGGATGATGACACTGCTGCTCCTGTGTTCTGACATGCTCCGTCCCTTCACATCAGGCCTCTGTGATGGAGACTGTCAGCACGGCACGCTCGCATTTGTCCCTGACTCATAAATCCTCCTTACACACATGTGTGCTCACACACACACTTACACACTCACAAATCACCTCTGGCTCACCAACAACATCTTTTTCTCTCTACACACACAGGAGCACACACACACACACAAGTTGCCCCACCCGACTGTCTATCACAGCTTCTGAAAAAGTGAGACGAACAAATCTGCCACAGACAGACAGTCGGCACTTGACACCTCAGACAGACCTAAAAATGGACACACACATCCACCCAACTACACTGGCACACACACACACACACACACACACACACTTACAAGCACAGAGTCAAGGTCGTCTCCTGTGTCTCCACCTGCCTTTTAAATCCTACGATTTTATATCAGCGATCAGGGAGTCAGGTTTTTATACTCAAACATCAGAGATATGCCTCCATACACATTTAACCACATCACATCTGGGCACTCTTCTTCCTTCGATATGATGACTCAGTTGTGAATACTGTTTGATCGAAGCCGTGTCCACTCTTCAGCTAATGGACGATAAAAGTACTTTTTTTTTTATCTCCAGGCAGCTTGCTAGTCAAAATGTTTTCCCTCTTTCTCAGCAGCAACATCTAAGAGAAGAGGAGCGGTGAAGACAGATGTGGTGTCAGAGCAGAAGGAAACCTAACACATTAGTGGAGGCGAGTTTGGTCCAAATGGGATGGAACAGACTGATATTTCTAGAGACAACAGCCTTATTCTGGTTCAAACTGGTCTCATCTTGCATTTGTACTAGCTACGAAAAAGAATACGCCGTAATTTGTAGATGTAGTTTGTTTATGGTATAAAGACCGCAAAAGCCTAGACAGGGCGGGGCAGAGCGGAGCTGGATGGATCCAACAAACAGCGATCATCTTGAAGGACACTGTTCATCCTCATGTGAAACTAGAAGTCAACATTGATGTATTTGACATAACTTGCGTACAGTAACAGCACTTAGTTATTTTAATCCAAACGACAATCTATTCCTAAACCTAACTAAGTAGGTGTGTTTCCCAAATGTAACTGAGTATTTCACTATCGGAGTTTTGTTGCCTAAGCCTAACTGAGTTTTTTTCCTGTGAAGACAGAATTTTATTTTGAAAAGACCGTATGCATGTGAGGAGGGGAAATTGATGCGTGTTGCTGGCTTTTGTGTGAAAACGCACACAAATAATGAGAAACTTTTCGATAACTATCATGCGAACCGTTGTAAGAGGCATACGTTGTGTGGTTAATGTTGGCAGAAATCAGCTGTCTGTTAAACACTCTCAGTTGAGCTAGGATAAAATATGTAGGCAGGGCCTTCAGCAGCGTGGTGTCCGTGTTGGCTCCCAGTGGGGACCAGCAGAACAGTGAGGCGAAGCTCCGCTCCTGGCCAGAGGACTGCTACTGCTGCCGGGCACTGAGATCTCCACCTCCCGCTGGTGTTCCAACTACAGTTCAAAGGAAGCCTGATCTGGGCCTGTCAGCTTCGGGCTGGTAGCTGCAGGAGGTCCCGCTGGAGTCAGAGCTAAAGGAGTTTCTGGTGGACCTGCATGATTTGGTCTAATTTTGTCAGAATCGGACCCGATGGCACCGATGATAAGCATTAAGAATAACTATATATAATCTTCTTGTTGATGTTCAAGTTAGCTCATGTTAATACTCTTTTTTAACCAGCTAAACTGGCCAGTTAAACAAAATCTCTATAGATAACGTATAGCCACACATTTTTAATACGATTTTGCTGTTTTTCTTCAAACTTGACAGCTTGAAATCGCGGTTAAAATCCAACATGATCACAAATGTTTCATGGATAAGATTTTAATTTGCATAGCATCAGAGATACATAGCTGTGACTCTGCCCCAGCAACAATGTGACAATAAATAGATCCAGAGGGTTGATGTCATGTGAAAGAGAGAACGGTAGAAGTGAGATCTCTGCCTACTGTAAATATCACCACCTCTTTGTGTCCTGACACACTTCACATGTCACCTGCTTCTCTGATCACATTTCCTCATTACGCACCCCCACAGGGCCCGAACGGAGGAGACATCAAGTTCAGGGTTCAGGAACTGAATTGCGGCAGGTTCCTCCTGTTCCTAATATCTCACCCCTTCCCTTTCGTTGACAGCTATGAATAAAATATTCCCTTTTTACCAAGGTTTTGTCAGCTGTTTGATGTGGCGCCTTGCTTCTCATTGGAAGACAAAGCAGCGAGCAAGCGCCGGCTTTGAGGTTTTTTGATAGCTCATGTACAACCGTGATGGATCGTTCCTCTTGGTGGTGAAAGCTTTAATCAGTGCTCCTCCGACACGCTAGAAAGGGGCAGAGTCGGAAAGAAGTGAGATACAAGAGCTTTATCGAACAAACAAACAAGCGGGCTTGTTTCTGTCCTCAATGAGGGCTTCAGGCCTCATTCGCAGGGCTGCAGTGCACGGATGGCAATAAGATGGCTGCCATTCGACGTGAGGAACATGTGATGGGTGGATTGTCTCACGTGTACACACACACACACACACACACACACACAGTACACTTCTCTCACTGACAGTTTGACAAGTGTCATAGGATCAAACAAGCAGAGAGGGACAGAGGTAGATTTCTGCCCAATGCCACTCCTCTCTGTGTGAGACTGACATATAACATTTACAGAGACGTATATTTTTCCACTTTCTCTGTCAGTCCGTCCCATTTCATGGCAGCTCACGTCGCTGAGGCGCTTTGGTTTGTTAGGTGAGTGATGTCGCTGAAAAATATATATGAAATGTAAGCGGCAGGGGCTGTATTTATTGGGGGATGTCTATATATTTAGAACTGCGAGTTGAGTCGTCAATTTACTCCGCCACATAGGGTAGTGGAGCCCTGGCTCTGTGATCTGATTCTTCCCCTTGAGTCAGACCCTCAGAGACCCAGCAAGAGGCTGTGATCATCCCGGACCCCCTGCACGCCTGCAGACTCCTCTTCAGAGCTCTGATCCCCCACACTCTTCTTTCTCTAATTGCCACAAGGCTGTAGTGTGATGCTATGTTTGTACCTATGATATCAAAGATAACTTGCGATTTTTAAAGAGCAGCTGAAGCTGATCTCAAGTGTGTGAAGTTCTCTTAACAGGCCGCTTTGGTGCACGCTGCTAGCTAATGATCACAATGCCGTCGCTCACTGTTTGTTTCATTGATTGACAGTAGCCGTTTCTTTGAGTGACAAAGCTCTTGTTGTTTCACACTTCACTTCCAGGCTGTCCCTAAATTGATAGGCCAAATGCTCTATTATGATGCGGCTACTCGAACACCAGGAAAGCCCCTTTCAGAAAAGCATAAGTGTTAATTGGAAAAAGGAAAGCTTTCTTCTTGCCCTTTGAAGAGGTGACCTTTTGGAGAAACAATGATTTCATCAAATGGAAAAATGAACCTCAACATTGACTCGGGGTGAAACTAGGAGATGATCGAGACACTGACAAAGGCAGAGCTGCATCATTGAGCATCACTGAAAAGTCATACTGTAGCCATTTAATCAGAGGGATGACACTAAGTAAGACATTGGATGCTTTAAAACAGCGGTTTTTATTTTTCCATCATGATTCCATATCATTTTGGGATATTGTCCTGTTGTAATGCAGAAAACTGCTTCTACCACGATAACACCACACTTATCCCTTTAAGCAATGGCTGAGAAAGAAAAAAAATGTACACAGCATCTATCTAATTTCGCATGAGCACATATCAGGCCTCCAGGCAGATCAATTTTCTGCTCGACCTCATCAGGTTTAAAGAGGTGAGACTGTGCACTCAGTCCATTAAGCTCATTAGGAAATGAGTGAGAAATGCTATGTGAGAAGGGAGTAATCTGAGAGAGTGTACGGCGTGATGTGTCTGCTTCAGAACCCCACTCTCCCTCGCTCTCTGCACTGAGCCTGTCATCCATGCACACTCTTATCACATACAAATCCCTTAGATTACTGCAAGCATGTGCAGTATTCTTTTAGTCTGGTTTAATCCCTCTGTAAAGGAACACATTTCTATATTCTGTGCTTTTTTTCATTTGTGTTTCTTGTCATTAATTATAAACTTAAAAAGCCTTTCAATTCCAGAGTTTCCCCTGCCTTTGCTTTAAATAATGATATTAAAAAACCCATGGTGACCATGCCACAAAGCCAAACAGGTTTTAGAATGACCTTCCTGATCCCAGATCAGTCTTACTACCTACCTAATAACTCCTCTATTGCTGAGACTGTCAGTTTCACTCGCTGTTCTGGTCATGTGTGTTGCTCCAAAGCTATTGTTCTGGTGTTGCAGATGGACTGTGTGTTGTTTTTTTATTTGTATTACTTATTGTTACTTACAAAGTTGATTTGTCACGTCATGCCTGGCCTGTTTTGTTCTGTATTGTTTATGAAAAACGCAATAAAAATAGATTGGAATAATGTTTTTTTGGCTTTATTGGCTTTGCTGTACAAAAACGGTATAGTTGGTGCTATGTTTCCGTCTTATCGCTGTTGATTGGGGGGTTGACAAATGCTACTATTGCAATACTGGCATGCAACCCAGTACAGTATTTTTCTATTACAAAAATGCTGAGATGACAATATAAAGAAAATACAGGAGCAACACTAAACAATTGTAGTCTGCATGTGACACCGTCAGTCATTTCAGTCTGGAGAGATCAGCTTTCATGAACTCATTCCAATCATCATAGCCATTTGTTTTTCATTAAAGAGCAGGCAATGATAAAACAAATCCCTGCCCTTTACTTAACCCTTCCTATGCAGAAGGAATGAACACAGTAATGAATTTGCTGCTTAGATACCGTCAAACATGTGAAAGAAATGAACACATATAGAGCAAAGCAGATATCGCCGGTGAAACAAGAGCACGGCAATTACATTTGCTTTCAGCAAACATCCCAGTGTGTTATCTAATTATGACTCAAGGTCATATACATTACATTGTATAACAAAAGACATATTTACCAACTGTGAACTCATGTTGCGGTCACAGCCGTAATTGAATATAATGCATTTCTCTGTGTATTTCATTATGAGAGCCTCACTCTTTCATCCATACCTGTGCAAATATAATAAGTGAACTACACAGAGTCGTTCCGGGTCCAATTCATATGGTAATCAGAGAAATGATGGTAAAGAAAAAGGTAATTAGAGAGGGAATGGAGGAGGAAGCAGGGGAGATATAGGGAAAATTAGAGAAGTGGAAGCACTGAGCAGAGAGATTGAGGTATTTTAGAAAGAGCCATACAGACAGAACAATAGCCTCTCCAGGGTTGAGTTCCCAGACAGATGTCCTCTGCAAAGCAAATGCCAGCACGATCTGTAAAATTATTGAGGAGTCAAACGGTGTTTTAAAAATAAACAATATTACAACACCCAAACTGCCCCGTTCACATTCACCTGGATTTCCATAAAATGAACATTGACACACACGCAGAGCCACTCTCACAGGTAAACGCCTACTTGCATTTAACCAGCAAGACCTGATGGAAATGCCAGTCTTGATCGGGCAATCTGAATGGTGAAAATAAATTAAGAAGAAGTCGTCTGTTGAAGTTGTGATAAGGCTGCCGCCCCTCTCCAACAGGCCTGTTGCCTGTTGCCGTTCTTAAGCTGCACGGAAGCACCAGCGCAGATAACAATATCCTCTCATGTTCCTCTACACATCAGGTGAACTTGTCGTTCTGTAGTCAATTTGTCTCAACTCACCTCGCAAAAGTGTTTTCCCGTGTTCTTTTGCAGATTAATTTAATACTCTGTGTCTGGTCTTTCCTGAAAAAAAAAACCAACACCCTGGTGTATTAAGCAAAAGAGTTTATCCAACCTGGAGTAGAGGTTTTATTAAAGTAATAAAGCTTCTCTCAGTTAAATCCCAGCATGAGAAAGGATGTTTCAGTTTTCTTTTATCACATATTCATAGACCGGATCAACCACAAAGTCACTCGCTTTGTTAGATGTGAACACTTTTTAACAGAAAGTTCTCCTTCATCCAATCAAAAATGCTCTGGTGCACGTTAAGTGAAGTATTTTGTGTCTCAGGTAGCAGCAGCTCTTACTTTGAAATGAATACAATAAATGCATAGTTAGCATGAGGAGCAGCCACCTCAGTGGATTAACAGACAAAGACAATTTGACACAGTTACAAGAACAGAATCTACTCTGATCCGGTCTCCCTCTTGAGTCTAATGCCAACTCTAGTTTTGCCTAATCGTGTACAAACTCCTCTTTAAGACTTCATACAGTGCGTGCATAGTAATCCAATCCTATATCAGTCCCGCAGGGCCGCCGATCCCGGGGGGCCCAGGATCAACGGCCTTGGCCCTCTAACCTTTAAATATTCTGATGGGAGGTGGAGACCGGAATGTTTGATGGTTGTGTAGCATGTCTGAGGATGAGACCGCTGTGTCCCCGTGCTTTTAATGTTGCCATTGAACCCTTTGCTCTTACACTGTGGCCTAATTAGAGTAAACAGGGCTGGACGAGTATATCAAATCTGGTTATCTGCCGATGACCTCCTCTTCTTTTTATCAGACCCTCACAGCTTTATTCGTCCAGCTCAGCATGATCATTTCTGTTTGTACCGTAGCTAACTAGGATACATTTATATATGTAGGTGGGTCTTTGCCCACAAGATATAAAATGGTCCAAACATCTGGAATACATTATGGGCAACATTACGCCCCTCCCAAACAAGACAGTTAATATGAAGGCAATGTAAGATTAAGTAATTCAGTGCAAATTAAATTTTCTATTCCTCAGCTCATAATTGGCTTCTCATGTTGGAACACAGTTAGTGTAGAATATTTGCCTGATCGTTTTGAAGAGAGTCTTCTCTTTGCCGCGACAAGCCTCTCTGATGGCCTAATGATTGCTTCCATTGTCATTGTGAATGCTACAGGGGAGATTGTGCACCCTGCCATCATACCCATTTCCAGGCGCTGTCATGCTTTGGTAAGTATCAATCCAATGTTGTAAAGCATATTAAATTTTGCACATTATGTCTTGAAAATGGGCTTTAACACATTCGTTTGGTCGCATTTGGTACGCAGAAGAACAAATCTACCCACAGAAGGCTGTATGTCGCTGAGCCAAATGCATCTACCAGGTCTATTACACAGCATGGTTTTGGTTGGATCATCGCAACACCCTGAGAAGTCAGGTAGTTCTTTATTTTGTTCAAATGTGTCAAGAAGTTGTTTCACAACAGTCCTAAAGTAAGTTATTTATTTGCCAGTAGCTTCATGTTATAGGCACTCACAGAAAGCATACCGACAAAAAGTGAACGGCTCCTCCTTCAGCATCTAAACAACTACTGCGTGTTTTCTTCTTTTTCACAAGCCTCATGTAAATCTCTCTACACCTGGAGCATTTCTGTAAACCTACCAGCAGACAACACTGGATCCTGGAGAGGTCAATCTCTTTAATGTTTTACTGCATTTTCCATCTTGTTCTCTATGTTGGTGGGCTAAAATCATTTTGTGTTCTCGGTCACCTAAAAACGGCTTAACTTTCAATGACTTTCACAGTCTGTGTGTACTTCATGAGGAGATTTGTATGTCCCGCTTTGTTACTTCCAGAGCACAACTATAATCTCCAGTGAGGAGTGATGTTGATCAATTTAAAGGGATCCTTTCATTTCTTTCATTCTCTATGAAATGGCTCGAGTTTTATTGTAGCTCACTTACACCTCTTTCCCCCTCATCCTCTGATACCTTTCGGGATTACTTTTTGAGTTTAATTCTCTAGTGCACTATGGCTTTCTACTTCTACTTAAACTTCCTTAGTTCGGAGACTGCTCGCTGTCTTAATGGCCTCCAAACTTTTTAGTTCTTATAGCCGAACTGTAGATAGAATTACCCATTTTATCTTGTTTATTCTCAACTCTTCCTTAAAGTCTGACTTGTTCTACTTCCAGTGCTCTACAGGAGGCTGTTACACAGACTTTATGTGCATCCACTACATTAAAGCTGTAACAATACAATTAAATAGGGGTTAAATATGCAGCATATTCTAGGAACACAAAGAGTCTACAGCCATGCTAGTGGCTCTATGAGGCTGTATCACAGCACAGAGGTCAACATGCTAACAAGCTCAGAACAAAAACATGCTGATGTTTAGCAGGCATAATGCTTATCATGTTTACCACATAAGTTCAGCGTTTAGTTAAGGCAAAAAATAAATGATGGTTGAACATAATTTAATATTTTAAAGTAGCATTGGATAATTATAATGTGCCACCCCCAAATATATATATATATAATATTATTTAATTCACAAAAGAAATCTGATCTGTCAAGTACAATACTGTATATATATATATTTTTTTTTCATCAAGGGCAATATAAAGATTTTCAGTCTGATTTTTTTGGCTCGCCATTATATTATCTTCGTCATTGCTTATTGGTACCAACCGACAGTCCAATCAAAATGCACGTATCCTGTAAGACTGAAAGTCAGGCAGGGACCATATGGTTTTATTAGCAAAGCTGACCAATTAGCAAAAGCTTTAAACTCATCCCTTAATGTACCACATTGTGTCCTTCAAACAGCATGTTACTGTGCACCGAGCTGCAGACTAAGCTTATGCAGTTTTCCTTTATCTTCATGGACAAGGGTAAGATGAGGGCAGAAATATTAAAGCAGAACTGTCCATCTGTCGCAGTGTTTTATTTTATTGTTTTGCTGATCTTTGCTTTACACAACCCCTCTCTCTCTCTCTCTCTCTCTCTCTCTCCCTCTATGCCCCTTTCTATCTCTTTCTATCTATCTCCTGTCTGCGATGTGAGTGCCGTAGTTAGTGGATTGCTGTGAAATGCCAGCTGTCAGAGTGACAGACGCGGTGTCACCTCTGTGCAGTCACGTCACCGAGGCGACAAGCCGTCAACATGTGCTGGTGTATGCGTGAGAGAGAGAGAGAGAGAGAGAGAGAGAGAGAGAGAGAGAGAGAGAG
>NW_022280041.1:11071384-11110121 GCF_004355925.1 Anarrhichthys ocellatus | reverse complement strand
AGAGAGAGAGAGAGAGAGAGAGAGAGAGAGAGAGAGAGAGAGAGAGAGTGCAATGGTTTTTGTTTGTAATGCAATACTTGGGAGGACGAGTTGCTGAATGTGGTGTCAGGTTTGTTTCAGACGACACCAGTGAGGATGAAATTAAAACTTGTGAATAAACATGCATCGGCCGAGGGGCACAATATGCATATGTATGTAGAGTATATGCACATTGGCTGTGGCTCAGTGGGTATAGAGCGTCGTCCATCAACCACAAGGGTCTTACTGTCGACACGTCAAGTGTTCTTGATCAAGACAGTGAACCCCTAGTTGCTCCTGGGGATCTCCAAAGCAGCCCACTGCTGCTAAATGCTTATAGGATTGCAAACAAGTTTTAAAATATACAGTACAGTAGCTGAGGGTGACGGGGGGAAAGGTCGCAACAGAAGTGAATAAAGAGAGGAGGAGCGCCTGATTGTAGGGCAGCAGCAATGGAGGAGTAACGATTAAACACAAGAAGAGAGCGATAGAGAGAGGAGGGAGTAAGCATGCTGACAGCATTGTGAGGAAGAACGAAAGAGAAGAATTGAAGAACAAGAAAAAATTGAGAAGAGAAATTCTGAACAGAAGGGCAAAAGACCAGACTAAAAGAACAAGAGCTGAATGAAAAATAGAAATGGAATGTAGTCTTGAAAAGCTAAGAGCGAGGGCAGAGGGAAGGGATTAGAGCGACTAAGTGTGAACAGGAGATAGGGACAATGAAGTGGATGGATTAAAAAGAGTAGGACAGAGGGAGGATAGATGGTGGGATTCGTTATGGTTGAGGAAGGAACATGAGCCACTGACCAACAGCATCCTTACCCAGCATTAGAGTAATACCACTTTACACACAAACCCTGCGTTTAAGACCATTGGTTCATGCTGGGAGATAATATGAAGAATAGATGGAAAAGACTTTGAATTTTACAATTGCTGATTTTCTGCAACCATGATATGAGGCAGCTATGAAATATACATGAAACGTATTTTTGGTTCAGACCCGTCCACATTCAAACTATCCCGTGGTTTGCAGACACCTACAATGCCACCAACTTTCTGCTGACTGGGTCGTTTTTGTTAAAGTCCAAACAAAAACAGACACACCTTCACACGCACACACACGCACACACACACACACACACACACATACAAGCACACGCACGCACACGCACACGCAGACTGTTGTGGCAAAATGACGAGAAGAGACGACGAACTGATGTTGCAACCAGCGGGGAGTCTTTTAATACACACTTGCCAACATATTACAAGTTCAGCATATCGAAACAATCCCAATGTATTACTTTTCACAGATCACTTTTATAGTCAAGAATCACCCCCTTTAAGTTATTTTCCACCAATCAAACCAGTCCGTTGAACCAAAAACAAAGCACATCTGGCCTCTTCATTATGTCATGTTCTCATGACTTTGTTTAGGTCAAGATAACCTTTTGGCAGAACACACGACTCATGTATGGGAAATGTTTTGGTAAGATTGGAGAGATTTATTACAATTTGTCTGGCGCTCCCCAATCACTTCCTAAGAATGTTTCTATGAGCCAGAATGTGTTTTACATAACACGTTATATAAACTGTTTACTTGTGAATCCAAATGTGTTCAGTTCAATCCTAAGTTATATGATGATTTTCTTCAACACACACGCATACACACACTTGGCCTCCATGCTAAATTTCAGCCTCCGAGGGCAGAAACTGTGTTCGCCAAAGGGAGGGGAATTTTTTTTGGACCCATCAACTGACAGAAGATCCGGCATTAAATGTAACCATGTCTGTATAATAATGCATCATCAGCATATCGTAACTAACCTAACCGAGCTACCAAATTGCGGGGATCTTATACAATATGAGTAAGTTATACAAACAAACTGAATGAATTAATAGATGAATTTTTGGAAATGTGTATTTTCCAATGACCTGCTTTAATTTGTACAGCACCTTATAATATATTATTTTCCTATTTTCAACAAATAACAAATTTTCTTTGCCAAGTAATAGGGAAGGTCTTTTAACAACCGGATGAAAAACAGGACATTTGGAATTTTCCATTATATAGCCATGGTATGTTTGGCCTGCAAAACAGTGAGTCACAGTGAGAAACCTTACTTCAGAAACTATCAGAGGCATCATGATGATGGAAAAAATCATTCTGTACACTTTTACGAAATCTCAAAATAAAACGTTCCAATTAATCTAGATCATATATGTTTTAACTCTAACCATACTACCACCATAGTTAACTCAACAGAGGGGAGCTAATGTATGCATAATGCACTTGTACTCAAGACTCTAAATCTTGTGTTACTGGTTTGAATCTCAGAATTATGACGCACACTTCTTTCATTGTTATTGCACAGCTTTTGTGATTAAATGTTTGAAAATAAATTTAAAAATGATACTTTGGAATATGGTTTCTGTAATTGTTAAAATACTAGTGTGGACTGTTTACATCAACCCATTCTAATATTACCTTATAACCTACTAAAGATGAAGAAGAGAGTGATAAAGCATTGATGAAAACTGCTTTTGTTCTTTTGTACAGCATCATTTAGTTTGACAATAATTGATTTACTCTGAGAACAGAGAGCCAATTTATGGAGCTGCTATTTCAAAGTAAAGTGTTAACCTGATATTTTCGAACGACATTATGCTCCATCTGGGAAATCATTTCTGGGGCCAACATGAAGAGAATGGTGTCAAATCAATTGTGTTCAGGTGGTGCATAAATAATGATGGCGCTCTAGGTAGAAATGGCTGGTCCTGAAGGGAAAATCTGGCAATTGATTTCCGTAATGATAAGAATAAATAAATAACCAGTGTAACCTTATGAATAACTTCTGAGTATTACGAGCCATTCGCTGTGGCGACTCTCCACTTAAGATTGAAATGTTGAACAAAACTCGAGTAACAATTTTTCTGCAAGTTCTCAAGTGGCATTTGGCTTATTCATGAGCGGCAATCACTCCTGGGGAACCTGACCCGGTCCTCCATGATAGGGCTGCGAATTCACTGCCTTAACAGCCAAACAGAAGGGTAGAGTAGATATGAAAATAAGGCGACTGGCAAGTCAACATCATGCCCCGACACCTCTCTGTGGTGTCAGACGACAACACTTTTCCCTGGGGTCTGGGAGAAAACCCAATGGCTTTTATTTACCTGGGAAATGCCGAGGTGCAGATAAGTGCAAAATGAGGAGGAGGACCGGGTGGGGAGGAAGATGGAGAGTCAGAGAGAGTGAGAGATAATGATGAAAGGGCTTTTTTAGCCCCAAGAAGGCAATGAGTCATCCAATTGTGCTTCCTGACTCACTGCGGCCTGGATACATCCACAGCCTCGGGACGTCTTTGGTCACTGTGGTTACTGGGCACACGGGCTACGACATGCTGGAGAAGGAAGTAGGGTGGAAACTCATATGTCTATATTAACATATATGTACAACAGTAAGAGGACCGTGTAGGTTGCCTGAAGCAGTAGGCAGCGCTTATAATTGCTCTGCGGTTGGCTGTTATTTCAGTCTCCAGCCGGCGGCGAGATGCGTTGTCACTATTGACAGACAGACTCTGAGTGACAGCCCTGCCTTCCCCTCCCTCTGTCTTTCTTTTATCTCCCCTTCGCTCTATCGGCCAGCATCTCCATCTCTCTCTGTGTGTTCCAGGGCCTTATAATGAAATTCATTACTGTTACAGATAGGGGAGTAACACCCGTTTAGAGATCTGTGTAGAAAATCAATCACAGGCTGGTTCAGTGTGAGGAAAGTTCACTGAGGTTTCTCTCCCCCTGTGTAGCTGTGGTTGGTGCCCGTGACCTCTCCAGCTTTGGCATTTGCTGTTATCTGAACGGGGGTTTCTTGCATCGGCAAGATGATCCTTTCTTTGACCTTGGGTGCTTCTGGTATGTGTGCACAAATAAATATGGGGAACTATTTGATTTAAGAGCATGTTCAGCGTGTTCAGGTTGAGTGTCGCCACAACATTGATTTCTGATATGAAAAAAAATAAAAGGAGAAGCAGCTTCAAGGTCATTACCTCACTCTTTGAAATAAAACTAGAGCAGGAGATTTACTTATTGAATCATTTCTTTTAACAAGCCAAAGGGAACCAAAGTGAGAGAGTCCCTTTTGCATGTGACTAGTAATTCAGTCATTTAAAAAAAAATGTCATGCAACAGTTATTTACATATATAGTAATAGTGTACTTTTTCACAAAATTATACAAGATCATGATTCATCTTGTAGCTCGTTGGTTCTCTTCAAGGCTGTAATGGGAAAAAAACATGATGTACTTTCTGGGCCTCTGAGAAAGACGCTGTGCACAGCCTCAAGCTTTATATTAGGCTCCACATTATGACCACAGGGCCTTGTCTATTTCATTATTTCTTGGTCTAACAGTATACAGCACTCTACACAAATGGTTTCTCAAGCAATATTAAATGTTCACTTTAAAAGATAAAATGGTTGGATGAAAATATGAGTGTTCTTCATTAGAAGACATATTCTTTTGGCAAAAAGTAGCCACAAATTGTCAATAAGAAGCATTGTCAGCATTTTGCTGAACTAATAATTCAGTCTTTGCTCCTAGCCTGAGGGTTGAATTTACTTATGTAGTATAAAATTCAGTCCGCCAGTGAATTAAATGTGTACCTTCTAAACCAAAAATATGTTACGTTTCATATCAGCCTTATTTCACTTTTGCAGAAATGCCCGTTGGTTAACGATGTGAAACGAATTAGGGTTAGGCAACAAAACTACTCGGTTGAGGTTAGAAAAAGATAACGGTTTGTGTTAAAATAACATTCCAACGTAACATTACGAGACAAGCATAACAACATTAGTTAACAAGCTTAAACTCAATGAAAACTATTGGACTCAGGACACAAAAAGCTGTCACCTGGGTGAAAGTCCTGTGTTTGACCCATCCACCACACATCTGATCCACTCTTAGTGGACTTTATTGCTTTCTTTACTGTTTTTTTATACCTTGTAATTGCTGTCTGTGTCCATGACTGTTTCGCAGTATATTGGGTCCTTTACATTGGGCTTAAAAAACTGCACTACTTGTCTAATCTACCAAACAACACACGTAACATATCCGAGGTCTCTTGATTTAGCAGACTGACTGGAATTGAATGCTAGATGAAATAACTTGTCACGGAATAAAAAGAAAATATATGCAATCAAGCATATGAGCCAACTTCATAAGCTCCAAGTAATTGTGAGTAGTCTTTCTTTCCTTCTTTCATTTTCTGGAAAAAATAAAGCTACAGTATGTCGTATCAAAAATGACACACTTACTTCAATAATTACTTTTTCATTTCTGTTCCACAGCTCATTCAAGAAATACTCTTATCGAAAAATATGCTACAAAAGCTATAGAAAAGCCTCACCAACAGGCCCGATGTTCTGCGTGTGAATAAATGAGGCTGCCAAGACTTTAAGTGTTGTGAATGCACATTCATTATCATGACTCATTTCTAAATATTTCTTCCTGAAACAGGCACAATTGTTATTCAAAATGTCAAGAGTTACAGTTAACAGAAACAAATAGACTTGTGGGATTGGGTTGTGGGATCAGAATATGTTATTCTTCCAAATCATTCTGAAATGTGAGAACAGCAATACTGTTTCACTGCTCCTTTAGATGTGTGTTTTGATTGATTCCTGCAGTTCTGCACCGATACAAGCTTCCTCTCCATTGGGACATTGAATTGAAAACCATATCTTTATAGCAAACACATTTTTCAGAGCAAAACTAGGGGAGGAAAATGTAAGCAATAATAAAATAATGTAATTGCCACAGTAAATCAAGAGTTTAGAACGTTGAACACTTAAGACACAAGCGTGTAAGTTCATAACGGCACGATGGCGTGACAGATTTTATTAAGTCTGTTCCTTGAATAGGATCAGCGTAGAAAGTCCTTGAAATTCCAGTCCGGCAGAGACAAAGAGAGGCCATTCTTAATTCATCGCTTTTCTTCAAGCTTCCCATCTCCATCTGAAGAGCTCGTCTGAGTGAAGTGACCCTGCTTTTCAATAACCGTGACTGTAAATGTGTGATTCGGAACCCCAGCCTTATCAGCTCCCAGAGACTAAATTAGGGCCCATCACTCTGCCTGCTTAATGCTCACCCCAACACCTTCATGGACAGTCCTAGAAGTTTGTCACCGCTTGTCAGGTCTCCCATCAAATCCCCAGAGGGCTCAGCAGTCACAAGCTATAACTTTATTTCTTTTCCGTTTTAAACCCTATTGTAAGGCTGTGTTGATAAGAGAGCATGACAGGTCACGACACTTTTTCGTTAGCTGTACTTTCTTGTTGAGGACAGAATAACGACTTATATTATGAGTGACACCCCTGTATGTAATCGATTGTATTACTGCAAACATTTTCTCAGAACAGTGCCAAAAAAGAAATTAATAGTTTGTAACAAGTATATGATGACTGCAACAATATCTGCGCCATTTTGTATCTTCACTGTGACCTTTATTATCTTATTTATTTTCTCCTTGCCATTCCTTTTTTGCAAGTTTGTAATGACACCAGTTGATGGGGACAGACAAGAAAACAGAAAGCAAGGGCGAATAATCCGAGTAGCCTTATCATCCACTTTGCATTTTATCCAACGTTGAGGATAAAATGCAGCAGGCAGAAAGAAAAAAAGAAAAGATGTCGGCCTTCAGTTGAGTGGTCTGTTTATGTGCTGCTGCAGAAAGCTGTTTGCTTTACTAATCTCACTGATGTTGCCATCTCTTCACTATTTCACCAGTATTTTTCTGACTCTGCCTCCGCAGGTGGCAGTTAGCTGGTGTAAACAACAGATATTCCTTTGGCAAATGTGTCAAGATGCATTGCAAAATGGCAAAACTCAACAGACAAGGAGCTTGTTTTAAAAATGTTCTGCTGCAGAAAATGGATCCCAAAAACGTCAAGGAGTAAAACAACAACCCTCTCCCAACACACACACACAACAATTGCCAGTTTCTCTGTATTCAATGCAGCAAAAACAGAGAGGGGGGAGAGGTAAGAAATGCAACAATGGTCTGCAAGTGCAGTCAACCAAAAGAACCTCTGTGACATGTGAACATTTCTTTTTATATAGTGAGAAATTGCAGAACCGAAACATTGACCAGTATCCATTTATATTACAAATATAACAAACATTAGTCCTATTCTAATTATTTATTACTGCTCTAGCCTTTTTAGCACAACTTCATGTATGTATGAACAACTGACCAATCAAACCTTTGAATCTTATTATTTACATACTTCATGGTGGCAGTACATAGTTGATACATTTCCTTTCCGCTATTTAAACATCTCGACACATTTTCATCATCAAAATATTTTATATTTGAACCATACAGATAACACATACAGGAACAAAACAAAAGTAACAAACAATGTGTCATTTTATATTGGACTAGGCCTACTACTGCTGCTGTGACTTTCTGTTACAGGTTTAAAATATTACTTAATATATCTTGGCTAAATACGACAAGTTGAATATTTCATTAAGATTTATTTAATTATGTTGTTAGCAAATTACCTGTACTTATAAAGAAGGACCATCTTTTTTCCAACAACCTTTTGTTCTAAATGATTTGACAACTTAGCTCTTCCATTCATTGTATGTCCTCTAGTGTTTCCACACACTCGTTTACTTTGAGAGGTTCCAATTTTTCCAATTTCTTATTTGCTTGAGTTCTGTAATCCTCAGGATCCAAAAAATATTTTCTGTAGGCTATTTGAACATATTCTCAGGAGTATATTGCTTTTTTCTAGTTACCCCTACTTCCCTAATATCTGTTCTACTATATGTAAAATATCTGACCAGTAGTTTTATATTTTTTTAATGTAAAGAATATTTGTGTATGGCATTATCTTCCCAACATTCCCTCCAGTAACCGGAATAGTGTTATTACTATAGTGTATACTTGGATATGGTCGTTAGTGTTCTAAAGTATCTCATATTCCTCTTTCTGCCAAAAGAGTGATCTTATGTAGAGAAAAATATCTTTCAAGCTCAGTTTCCGCTCATTATTGGTTCCTTCTCCCATTTATCTTTGAGTCAAGAGTATTTGGTAGATTTGGTCGGTTGTGTTTTTGGGGTAAGGGTTTTGAACAGTCTTTACCATGTATTTCAGAAGGGGGACTCCTCTCAAATAGCTTCTCACTTGAAAATATCGATAGAAGTAATTACCACATTAGAAACCATATTTATTTGCTATTTTTTCAAAAGAAACCACTCCTCTGTTACACATTTGGTAAAATTGTGTTAAGCCCTCCATGTCTTGAAAGTTTCATTAATGCTGTCTGGGGTACAATTGTGTCCCCTGCTATTTATCTTAAACAGATCATTTGTTTATTTTATATTCTTCACAAGGTTGAAATGTGTAATATATTTAATCTGTGTTTTTTATAGTAGTTCCACCAAGTTGGAATCAATGAGCTTCCATATGGGGCTCAACTCATTATTCCTTCGTATAAAAATCTGTTTTCTTGTGCCGCTTGATATTAATAAACTACAGTAGGTAATGCAAATCCCCCTCTTTTCTCTCTTTTGTTGTAGGACATTAAATCTTGGCTCAATTTGTTCCATTTAAATTTAATAGCAGCTCGTCCCGAACATTAAAACATGTAGGTGTTTATGTATAATGGCAAGTTCTCGAATGAATGTAACTTAAGGTAGTTCAAGACAACTGAATTAAACTGAAGCATAAAAAAAAATGAATGAAATTTGCAGACACACAGCAAACTGCCACCTCCTCCCTTCTACTGTTATTATAACAGCCGCACCTAACTGGAACCCACCGGCCCAGGTAAGCATAGGGAAAAATAAACCAAGTGCAACCTTCAAAATCATACAAAATACTTAATAAAATGTTAATGTAAGAGTTTTGAGGTACTGCTGACATCACAATATATCTAGGGGAACACACACCCACCGATTAGGACACCAAATGTAAGATGATGTAATTTCCAGGAGAACTATCTCACCTATCTTCCTCTATGTACACAGGGCCCAGCCCCTCCCTGCTAAGAGGACACAATGAGGCACACCTGATTGCTCTTTCCCTGATTGAGCTGCTGATCTACCCAATACCTGGGCAGAACAACAACAAAACATCACGCACACACACACTAACAATAGCTTGTTCCCCTTTCAAGCCTATAAAAACAATAAACCAAACTAACTAAGCACGCCTGTCTCATTTAAACAACTTGATTAACAATGTATCAAATAAACTAAAGCATTGGACTGAAATGAATAGTGAAGCAGCACAGTATGACACCTGAATAAACCAGGTAACCAGGAAATACAGTAGTGTCTACCTACTGTATTTAAATGTAAATCAGATCCTCTTATTTTAATGCTGGAATATTCAACTCCAGCCCTGATTTGCATCATTTATGAACCCAAACCACAGTGAAGTAAGCAATTAGTTTGATCGGCATCACAGAATGATGATAGAATACATCTTTACATAAGATTTGAAAGTTAAACAACTGCTAATTTGGTGTTATTAAAAAAAACAAAAAACATTTATTATATTTCCATCGCAGGATAATTGAGGCATGAGCAGGCACTTGAGGCATGTACCTGAATATGTATCAGTGAATTCCTGCAGGCTAAGATACTCTCCATCTGAGGCCACAACCGCCCTTTGAAACTGTATCAGTCATTGCTCCCATTTGCATTCACACACTAAGGTCAGCTCGCATTTTGTTCAGAAAGGTCATCTGTGTTCTGTCGTCTGCCTCAGATTTATATCTTCTCTCACAATCACGCACGTCGCTCCAGAATTCTCTGACAAGCAAAGTGTGTGACGAACTGAGGCGTCGGCGGAGAAAATGCCTGCTGATGCCGTGTTCCGGATGCATAGGTGTCAAAGATTTCCTCCTGAGTCATTACCATAAACTGTGATTGATTGCAATGGTAGTGCGGCTGCAGCGCGACATGATTGCCCAAAGCAGTGGCACATAATATTCTAACCTCCATAATCAGAATCTCCCTCAAGAAGCAATATCACTTGAGATGTTCTGATGCTTGGTGTTGTTTCAATTTTACACTCTACCTGAAGTCTGGGGGGCAGAAACGCCTGTCAATTCTCATATTGCCTCTTGATTTATTTTGAGCAGTTATTAAAGTTCGCCTCCCTCTGAGAATTTACCATAACGATCTCGCTTACAATGGTATATGTGAGGCACATAGACTGCCTTGGCCTACCAGCATGGCTCTTATTAAATCTGTGGAGCTGTGAATTTACTCAAAGGCATGTATGATTTATGAAGGCAAGGACCAAATACAATATCCCTGCCTCTTTCACAACTTCACAACCCACCTGCTTTGCTCTGACGGGCGGGAATGGACAGCTGAGAGAGAGCAGACATTTCTCTCAGTAGCCGCTTCTCTTCCTGTGGCGCTGGATCAATGATTGTACCTCTTGTTCGGAGGTGGTATCTGCCGACCCCTGACATGCCACCATCTGGCTGTGTGTTGTCCATTCTTGCCACAGCAATGACGGTGCAGCCTTTTTTCAATCGTGCATTCAAATGCTGACACACTTGAGAGACAATGAGAAACAACTTTGCCATCCAGACGACATACAGAGGGCCAAACACTGTGAATAATTCCCCTGTGTGTTTCCAAAGCCAAATGTGCTGTAAACAGACTTTTTTCCTCTTCCTTCTTGTCTGCCAGTCATCTCCCAGCAAGAGTCCAATCCCGTGTGGAGAACAGAAACAAATGAAGCAATACATAAACGCTCAGAAATACATATCTGCCATGGTGGGCCCTTGCCTCAAATCTGTCAGTGAGCCCCAGGAGGTTGGCGGAGCTCTTGCTGGGATGTAAACAGATGAAAACATCTCGACACCCAGACGCGCTTGCCTCGAGATCCCCCAAGCCACCTCCTTTGATGCAGGCTGCTAGTCAGCGAGTGATACTTTGTCACTCGTCGGTCAATAAAGTCTGAGGCCCCTTAGGCGTCCCACTCCGTCACCTTTTAATTACAAACCTTTAATATTTAAACAGCATTGAGGGAAAAAGTTCAAGTCCAGGCAGAAAGAAACACGAACTTTGTAGAGTGCTCATTATCCGTCTGAATTTCTTTGGAATGGTCACGCCACTCCATCTCCTCTCCTTTCACCACTTCCCTGAAAGACGTCTTACTTTCCTTCACCTGCTACTTTATTCTTCACTCCACTCTCACCTGTGTTCTTATATTTGTCACTCTCATCTATCCCACCCTCGCTGTCTCCATTCTTCAGCTATGGGTTCATAAAGAAACAACAACAGACAGATCTTCACAGGTGACTCTTGGGGGGAGAAAGTCAGGGCGCTCACCTGCATCCATCAACGTCACTGTGCACAGTTGGCGAGTCCCCGCCAGCATCCTGACATCACAGCGGGAGTTACAAATGAATGTGGCACCCTTGTTCCTGTTCTCATAGCGCTCTCTCTTTGCATGCGTGGCTCCCTCGCCGCAACATTCCCCAAAATAGGGTGGGTGTCTCTCACAGCCGCTGTTGAGAAGATCTATTTTCAATCTTTAACCTACAGCATTTTAGAGATGTGAGCTTTTAACTCTGTCTTGGATATCTGAGCCTGGTTCCCGGCATTTGGGTTCCATCAGTGACACAGACGGTAATGTCACATCTCTCTCTCTCTCTCTCCTGCTCCCAGTCTGCAGAAGTTATAGTATGAATATTTGGATTCTGTCTGCGCGGGATAATGGTGTGACCTTCAGGTATAATAAGGTTTGATTCTCATAAGAGCAAATTAATGTGCAGACAAGAGGCTGGAGAGCGCTGTAACTGAAGAGGTTGAGCTGTAGGATCCACAAAAGGTCATGATTACAGTCATTAAGGAAACATACCAGACAGAGGAAATGGATTAAATCACTGGCTTATTGTTGTGAGATAAAAATGAACAGGTCAGACTGCTGTTGTTGGTGCCTTGGGTAATCTGTTATTCAATCAATTATTACTATTATTTGTTGGGATGGCGACAACAATGCTCACAAAAATGGTTAGGTTGCACAGTCTTCTTTCCCACATATCATGTGCCAAAAGGAGGCTGCGTGTTTGCATTAAAATGGTGGTGCTCATCAGCGTATAGTGTCTTAGAGATTCCTTCAGCTCACAAATGCCCCACAGGAGAACATCAAGTGTCTGCAACACATGCGGAAGAGCCTTAAGTTGATATTTTTCTGTCCAATTCCGAGGTTTTCACAACACGCAGTGGCATTGAGCGTTAACCATGACACTGATGAAGCTTAAGAAATGATAACAGTAGAAGACAGTGACGCAAGATTAAACATGTGACCTGCTGTGATTAAAAACACAAGAAACTAGAATGGTGCACTCAGTAAAGTGGGATTCCATCATTCTCCTGGCAGAGACAATAATAAGACAATAATATCTCAACCATAAGCTCTTTGATTTGTGGCTTTCATTTCAAAGTAATTCTCCAATCAAGCGCCTCAATCAAAAATTTGATGAGATATGACAGTGAGCCTTCAGCCGCCCACAGAAAGCATCATTATCACACCATTACTGATTGGTAGGCATCTAATATTTCATTTTCTCATGGTCAGACAGCAGTGACAGTGCTCTGACCTTGTATTACCTTTAGAAGTTTACCACAACCTTACATAACTCCAGACTCCTTATTAATAGTTTTCTTCACACCTCAGCCTCTTTCTTCTAGCAGGAGAAACCACATCAAAAACATTAAGACCAGCACTCAGGGCTTCAGTAGTGCCAGGAAGGCACAACATTGATAATGTCAGAAAAAAAAGATCCCAGTGGACAGGCGTAATTGCAAAGTACACTGCATTACTCTTATAATGTTGAGACCTTGAGTGCTGCCAAAAGATGCCAGATGTTTACTGTAGTTTGGTCCAATATGAAGTTCAACATCTTCCCACGTCTGCCTGTGAAATCTCTTCCTAACTAGTATACAAACACTCCTTAGCCACAGATGTTGTTTGAAGTACATTACCGACTGCCTTCACAAATAAAAGCAACTCTAGAACAGTGCAAGGACCTAAGGATTATGTGCTACATCCTGATTTGTGTTTCTACTTCTCCCTTGAACTCTGCTGTTCATGATGAATGAACACTATTGGGGGAAAACTGGATCCCCAATGACGCCAGATGGTTGCCGGTTTACCTGGTTGCTGTCTAGTCAGCTATTCACAGAGCAGCCGATTGCGGATGTCAGGAGAACCAGCCAACACCTGGGGGCTTTTGATATACTGGCATATGCAAAGGAGTGTCATCTATATGTTTGCATTCAGCCACTGTACATGTCCTACTGTACTTGAGAGGATCTTAATTAACCACATTCGTCCCCTAAACCTCGACCCTACATGCTTAACCCTTAACTCATTAATAACATCAATCTTTTCTTAAATGATAGAATAAATAGGTTTTACTTGCAGTCTGATGGTTCATTTTCCTTATGCTTTCCTTATTTTTGCAGTCATTATTTACATCTAATTTTGTTTTACTATTATTGTCCAATGAGAGATGAGGACAAACATTTTACTTGAATTGAAAGGAAACTGTTACAAAATAATCACATCAAATGATTTACAGAGATAGCCCATAAAAAAAACAAAAAGCTCATATATAGGCCTATGAATAGATTGACTGTAGGCTATGCCAACATATAAAATAAATGACCTGGCTTTGCTGAGACTGTCTGTCTATCGATCTCCTCCGCTGCGCTTCAGCTTCCCGGACAACGCCGCAGTGACACACGCACACACCCTCAACACACAACAAACAGCACTATCCGCCTGAGAATAACTCATAATAATGAATGCTGATGAATAATGAATAATGTGGGATTAGTTTTCCTTATTTAATGTATAAAACCCCCGCACAAAAAAACAATGGAATGGATGGAAAACTCATTCGGATGTTGATTAGCAGCTTCAAACATTCGGGTCAGCCTTAGAAATGTAACCATTGTTTTGTATGTAAAGCAGGAAAGAACAGCAATGCAAGTTGCTGCAAAGCAAGATGGTTTGCGCACTTACCGGTTCATCATTATTATTCTTTATGCCGAGAGACATCCCAGCCTGAAAAGCCGCTTCAGATTTCATGATATTCTATTTAAATTGTTTGGGAACTGCTGCTGCTGCAAGTTAAAATCAGGTACCACTAATGTGCCAAATGATTTGAATCCTTGGATGATGGCAGTATTTTCACAGCCGGAAGTCGGAGCTTGAGCTGTATAGTGATGTTGTTCCCATTGACTGTGTATAAGGAGTGATGCAGTCATGGTGATGTCACCCATTGGGTTGTGGACTGCTGTTTGGAAGTCTTGGTTTGGGTGTTACCATCGTCGTCTTTTGCCACCAGAAGTGACATGAGAGGGTCAAGCTTAGTACAACTGAACGATGAATAAGCCAGATGAAAAACCAGACAATGCCGTGATACTGATTGAAAGCTAATAAATAATGTCACGTTGGTCCTCTGCCCTTGAATAAACTGTCTCCGACAGCACTGAGTGAACTGTTTGAACTTCATACCGAAGGATCTTCAAATGTGACGTCTGTAAACATCCACGTCTACCAAAGGAGGAAGATCTGACATTTGAGTTCTTACAGTATTTCTCTGGAGCACAGCACTCACAGCTGTTTAAGTACAGTCGGATACCACACATGGAACAGCCAATTCATATTTAAGTACAGAGCATGTAGAGTTGATTTAACCACGGACACATTTGGATTCAAAGCATTTAAATGTGGATAGTTCAACACTTCTAAAAAGCCTCAAGTTCACTATATGCTGGAACATAAAATGTCACATTACATATAACATAGAGAGCCTGTATAACTGAGCATTCTCACACACGGACAATTCATGTGTTACTGTTCATAGCTGAGTTCATCTGTCACCATAACCACAACCATGGTGTCAATCTCGTGTCAAGTTCAGCTGGCTATTCAATCACTGTGGTGTCGTATGCATGCAGAAGTGCGCTCATGAAATACATGCACATACTTGCAAACTTACATAGGAGGAGGCTTCACAATCTAAAACCTTCCGGATTTGGGGCTCCTCTCAGGAGAGACAAAGCAATTAAAAAACGACAGCAGAGTCTTATCCGAGTTCTGTCTTTGTGTTGCTCAAAAATCTCCCCTCCTCATTTTCTCCTCCTCGCCCCTTTTTCCTCGCTGTCATTTGTGGGAGCTAGTTTTAAGACCAGTGTACGGCGGAGTGGGGGTAGGTAGGGGGCCATCTTTTGTGTCTTTGTTGCTCAGGATATTTGAGTGTAATTGCCGCACTTGCTGCTAATTAACGGTCTAACGGAGATAAGCTGGCAAGAGGCTCAGAGCAGTATCTTTGCGGATTCACTGATAAAGGGACACTTTCAAGAGGAGGCAGAAACCCACATGACAACCTATCAGACGCGGACTAACTGAGAAGGAACACTCCTTTCATTATAATTAGGTGGGATACATAGGGTTTAAGAGAGCAACCATAAAAAAGTTTTTGTTTACGCTCTAGTTTGTTTGGAAGCACTTTGAAAGAAGATCAGCAGTTGGTGGGAACGTCTGCTCGGTTTTGATTGTCACAGCACTTCTCAAGAAGAACATATGTTTTATTGCATGATGTGAGACATTGGTTTGTGGGCTGAAAAAGTTCAAAAGTCAGTGGCTAGCTATATGACTGCATACACAGCTGTTGTTTCTGGTAAATGTGTTTTAAAGTCCTTATCAAAACCTCTTTAAAAAATACATAGACATACACACACACACACACACACACACACACACACACACACACTCTCACACACTCCAAAGAGACATTATGATTGTGGTGGTGAGAAAGCCAGGCATAGTCCAGAAGCATGTTTTAGCTCTGTATCATCTCCGAGAAGTTCAGAGGAGGTAATCCGTCAATGACGACAGCGCCTTAATATAGAGGCCAAGGAGGAGAGGGAATGTGTGCTGAGGGATTATGGGTAAGCAGTTGAGCAAACATTAAACATTATAAGAGTAAACATTGACGGATTTGGTCTTGCTGGAAAAAGAATAATAAAAAAAAAAGAAAAAGGAAAAAAGCTACAACGGAAATTTAAAGCTACAGCTGAAATTGGAAAGGGGGGTGTTGATGAAGTGGTTCCCCCTGCTGTTTGCAAATGTGAAAATGTTGTTTTCCACTGGCGCAATTTTTGATAGCATAGCAATCTGGGAGGACTCATCCTCAGCTATTTTCAGTCATTACAAAGCAAATTACAGCTGAATGTCAAGGCAATTTCCCAATAATCACAGGTGTTGTGGCCGGGGATAGACATTGGTCCCTACTCCTGCCCCTTTTTTTTCTGCTAATGGCAGTACATTTCACATTGCAGTTGAAACCTAAAGTATAGCTCCATTCTCCCAGCCAGGGCCTATTATTACTTGACTCGGTCCAGATTCAATTCCACAATCTGTCTGTTGAACTTGGCATCGACAACGAGTGGCCCGTTCGTTCTCAGCAGATTGCTGCTTTCTCCTTCCTATCTTCTGTCTTTCACTCGCACGTCTTCCTCTCAACAACGCCTCTGTCCCCTTCTGCCTGATAGAAACGATAATAGAAACGAGCTGCAGCACACAGATTTTTTTTTGTCACATTTCAATTCCATAGGGGCTTCATTGTGGTAGTGCGATCATTATCTAGGAACGGGGGGCCCCCCATGTGCGACGTGACACGACAACGGCTGCCACATATGAGATGAATCTCCAGGTTCTCATGTTTGCGCTAATGAGGGAGATAGAAATTAAACATACACTACTCGTGATGTATTTACACATAGAAATGATTGAGTCACAGACCGAGAAGAGGACCAATTACGAGGTAGGACAGCAATGATGCTGTGACAGGGAGGATGGGGAGGGCCAATGACAGACAGGTGAATTGCCCTTGAGGCAGGGGAGTTAACATTTGTCCCCCTGGCTCTAAAAACAAAGGTCCTGAACACAGCACAGAGAAGAGCAGCCAGGCAGCTGCAGCAGTCTGGTAAAGCGACAGTAAAAGACGAAAGTGTCTATTAGTAAGGCTGCATAAAAAAGGGGTCTGAGAGAGAAAAAAGCAACGCGTTTCTGCACCTGTTGGCAAGCATGTTAGCTTGTGTGATCACTGTTTAGGTACACAGGCAGTCGTATTGTATCACACTTAAAATCCAAACGCGGAGAAAAAAAAAACAGCTCTTGCCATCTGTCTATCTACCTGCAACGCCCCCTCCTCCCCCTCCACCGCACCACTCGTTTCACGTCTGCTTTCCCCTGCAGCGTTTGTGTTTACTCGTTCTGCAGCAACAGTTTCCCATTCCTTCTTCTCCCCACTCTCCACTTCCATTTTTTCCAAGCCACTGGCTGGGGCCTTTAATCGTCAGTGGCACCTGTCCCCAAGAGCCGTAATGTCCACCATCCATCAGTGGGGGATGACGGGCTATGTGACTCCCCGACCCAACCAACCACCACCCGCTCCCCCTCCGACTGAGGCAGGTGGGGAGAGTTCACACTCTACCAGACCAGAGCGTGTGTGTGCTGTAGAAGCTGACACTCATGGTCACTGGATCTGGACTCTTAATCATCGAGGCCTGATGTGTGTGTCTCCTCCCTCCCAGCTCAACCCCTACAGCACTTCCTACACATCCCCAGGGGGCGAGGATGGGGATGGAGGAGAAGGGAGGGTAGAGGACACCTTAGACTGTCCCTCTGAAGGATGATTCATCCCCGAGCTCTGTGGCGTCCACTAATGTGGTGATTGATGCCGGTCATCAAACCCTCAAACAGAAACATGGATGATTTCCTGTTGATTTATTTAAAAAAAAAAATTTTAATAAATCAACAGGAAATCATCCATGTTTCTGTTTGAGGGCTTGTGTAAATATGAACACACCTTAATGACGGTTCAGGAAATAGAGTCTGTACTTCCTGTAGATGTATCTCTGAGGAGGAGAAGATCATAGTCCTGATAGTGGAGTCTGGGATGCCTCTTTTGGAGGTCACTTTGCTTCAGATTACAGATACAAACAGAAATGAAGTGCAGCTTGGCACAATGCGTTGGAGATTGTCATAGGTCACTTAACAAAATGTTTGTTAACTACAGAGTTTGTTGATAGCTTGAGAGTGTAGCCACGAACAACAACTGGCAGAGGCGATATGTGATTGATGCACTTCCAGTCTGTACTCTGTGTGACACTTACACTCAAGCCTACGCCATTGCTAATGTCATTCCAAAGTCGTCCTTATGTGTCAGCATAAACTACAACCATATGGTATAAAAGGTGACCCTAACTCGGCTATTGATTATGATACTCAATAGTCATACTCATAGTCATCTAAAAAACTGTTTATTTGGGGCTTCAACCTGTGTCTGGGTTTTGTCTTAGAACATTAACCCTTTCACAATGTTTTCAGTTCATGAAAGTTGATTGTAATATTTAGGTTGCCTAAATATGATTCAATGTTTGGTTGTATCTGGCTCCAGCCTCTCGTGTCACTTTCTGGTTCCAAAATAACAAGACGGTAACAGAACAAATGCAGAACTCGAGGCTTCAAATCATACTCCAACCAATGGGTGAGGTCATGGTCACTACATCCACTTCCTATATACAGACTATGGGTGGGTCCAGTAGTATGTGAAATTAGCTGCAGACAGACAGACCCATTCAATCAAATGTTTCAGCAGCAAGCTGGCCCACAGGCAAGTACCTTTGTCACGATCTTGGTTTTGGTTAAGTTTGTTTCCTGTTTTATTTTGAAGTTCCCTGCCTGTTGTGTCCAGTGTTCATTTCACTTCCTGCCTTTGTATGTTTTCCTGCCATTGTAATTGTCAGCTCCGCTCCTGGTTGAATCCTCCCGTGTCTACACCTTCCCAGTGTATTTAAACCCTGTGTTCCCCTGCCTCTTTGTTGATGTTAACGTTCCTGATAATTTTCCTATGTCATGTCATTTTGCCTGTTGGATTTTCAGTTACTCATTTTTGGACTCCCCGCTTTGTACATTTTCTTTTGGATATTTGTTTATTAAAATCACTGTTTATGATCCTTCTGCTCCCCGTGTCTCCTTGCATTTGGGTCCATCCCCAGTTGTCTTTTTGCCCCACCGTGACAGCCTCCTAGAATCTTTTAAAAGAGCTAGGTATATCAATGTGTATATTATGTCACCATCATATTTTACAAAGAAGATTTTAAAGTGACAGACTGTACGCATTTAATGTTTCCAGGAATGACAGAGGAAGTAGAAAGACAGGGTGATCAAAGATCAGGTGTTATTTCCTCACAATTAGAGGCGTCTGGGAAGCATTTTCTCAGAGATATCATCACTTTCATCTGCTCCCTCACAGAAATTACAGAAATAGATGATAAAAAGCTCACTAATAACCACTGTCTGCAGAATACGCTTCAACACCTTCACCATTACATGTCACTCAGCCGTAATTGGAAAAATCAGCAAAAAAATATGATGTGACGACGTGCCATGATGTTTCTCTTTTTCGCTCTCACTCACTCTCGCCTTCTTCTCTATCTCTATATTTAGACCCAGGACATGAGCAGGAAAAGGTTTTCAGTAGGAAAATCGTTTGCTTGGAGACGCACTTGAAAAAAGATGGGACTCTAAGCTTGGTTGGATATAATCAGCAAGAGAAGCATTTTGATGTCTTTTTTTCCCCACCTCTTCCCGTTTTGTTACCATGAAGGCCCTTTACCATCAAAGGGCATCGTCTGCAAATTGCAAACCTTTTACCACGTGCATAGCTGGGGTGGAGATCCAACCAGCTAGCTGATCCAGCAGAGATTGTCTGAGAGCAAATGCATAACATGAATAGTACATGAGAATTAGAAATCAACGGTATTCTTCTGGGTCATAGTGAAATGTCTTAACATCAAACCAAAATCTATCTTCCACTTGCGAATGTGGTGTCAGTCAAGGAGATTTCTTTCAGTTAAACAGCATATTATGGAAATCCAACTATAAATGCAGAATAGGCTTTTACTGTATTTTTCATTGTGTAATACATAATTAGTGATACGAAAGCCTGAGGAGATAACTCTGCAGATCTGTCGGATTGAAAACGCTATTTATATAAAGTCTATGTACGTCAAATGTTTGTTTCCATTCCTTTCATGTGTAGCCATGGTACTCTATACATATTGATAGACTTTGTTTTATACAGGCTAGAGGATTATCCAGCAAAATGTGTTTTATTTATTTTATTTTATGTAGAACAATTCAAAGTGAGAACAGTAAATTAACTTGAAGGATTTCACATCAGATATCTTAATCTCATGACAACAGAGCCGTCTAAAAATTGAAGTTCAAGGTAAATCGACTCTTTCTACAATCGGACTCATCACATGTCTCAACACTATAGCCTGTAACACTCACCCAAATAGTTTAACAAGCCTTTATTTAAATAAATTAATTAATACTTTTATGAATTATTACAAACAGATTATTCCATTGTTTGCCCATTGAAGAATATATTCAGGATCAGTTGTGGGAAAGTAACAGAAATAACGGTTATATATTATGTTGATCTTCTAGGCTATTTGTTCTGTTTATTTATTTTAGCTCTCCATAAATTGCTGGCTGGAGCAAACCCGTTTGACAACGTGCAACTTTCACTTTGAAGGCGAGCTGTCTCTGTTTCCGGCTCTCAACTTAATTTACTCAATTTGCATTATCAAAGTTGGATAATAGAACAAGCTGATGTTTTGGTGCGCAGAATTGCATCGCACATGTTCATTCAATGCGACAATAACGCAGACAAAGCGTTAACTGCGTTCAGGCAGTATTGACTATCGAAGAATGAACTCACACTTATCTGAAAACATTTGCATTGGCACAAGTAGGCCAATGAGATTAGGCAATACCCATATTCTGACATTGTTTATTATACAACGTAAACAATGGCAAATAAGTTATGCGCGGACTGTTGTCACTGTCTATTTATTTTCATCAACATTAATCCCATTAGTTTATGTTTGAAAATAATTGTTAAATCTGAGTAAAATCGGCATATTGTTTGTTTTTCATGGACGACCGAATGGTG
The DNA here is from genome assembly GCF_004355925.1 of Anarrhichthys ocellatus. Taxonomy (NCBI): domain Eukaryota; kingdom Metazoa; phylum Chordata; class Actinopteri; order Perciformes; family Anarhichadidae; genus Anarrhichthys; species Anarrhichthys ocellatus. Next base: position 11,089,027 of record NW_022280041.1, on the reverse strand, counting down.
CATCACTTTAAACGTTGCTGCCGCAAGGAATTGTGGGGCGGCGTTATCTTCTTTCCTTTGGTAAAGGAAGGTCCAGTGTTTCCTATGCTAAAGGAGAAAATAAAGGAAGCATTGAAGCACCTTTCCTTAGCATTTAGAGTTTCAAACAGCTTTTATCATGGCGGCCACTTAGATACTTCCGGGTCATTTCACTCAGTTAGGAACCTTCCTAAGCAAAAAGGACAATTCAGGACCTCCTTTCCCCATCACCTGATCACACTTCCCTCATCAGCCCTGCAGTTACCTGACCTCCCCCCAACCCTCAATGATCTGACCCTGGCCCAATCCCAATCTCCACATGCCTAAACTCTAAACCCTCTCAGCCTTAATTGACGTCACCTGTGTGTACAGCTGCAGTGATGTAGTTGAACTCCTGATTCTTTGTTTATTCAGGCACATTACACGAGGTGAAATATTAATGTCCAGGTCCTGATTAACTTCCAAGCGGGTCCTTACGCCATCCATGCATGTCCAACTGGATGGCAAGATGGCGCCAGGTTCCTGTGAAGGGCTGGCAGCAGTTTTTGTACATGTGTTGTTTTTAATCTTAATAGGTTTAGATTCAATTATAACAGCCGTGACCATCATAGCAATTGTGCCTTTGTCCAAGAGCCTGTAGACAAAGATTGTCGGCTTTCAGCGAGTGCTGAGGGAAACATTTTGGATATAGCAATGATGTTTAGATCCCCGGGTCTCTTCAGTCAAGTCTCTATGGCAATGCAAGTAGAGCCAGAGGCAAGCAGGCGAGCTGACACTGGTGGCATCATACTGACTATTTGCCTGCTGCTCTTCCAAAAAACAAAAATACAAGTATGAACCAGGAAATGAGCTTGACATGTCCCCTTTAATGTCTGTTAGAGCCAAATATGGTGTTTTAAATACAACTGTATTTCTCTGTGTATGCATTGGGTGGCGCTGTCCTAATGTCCTGGGCTCAGGTGTATAAGTCCTGAAATCACCGTCTTTGCCAGGTGTTTGACCCCGGAAGGGCAAAGGGTTTTGACTGCTTTACGGTAAAAGTGTGATGTGTTTATGCAACTGGTGCGTTTAATGTTGGTGGAAAGAACGGGACTGTCTTTACGGTTTTCCACGCTGAAGGAAATAAACGGACTCTCATTCAACAAACTTGTCTGTGATGATGTAGCTAATATAACGCACATCAAAGGTAATCGAGATGTACATCGAGCGCGTCAACCAGTCAAAACTGGGCTTCTTTAACAATGTCCTTCATTCAAAACTGTTTCCTTTTAAAAGTCTATAGAAGCATTTTCTTGCAAATCCTCTTCGGATACAGAGCTTCAATTTCAATAGTGCTGTGTTTTAAGTGTTTTTTATGTTGAAAGTGTTCCAGGTAGCACAGCTCTAATTACTCCGTGCTGCTGGGTAGTTTATTCTGCAGCAGTGTATCGTAATGTATGAGCTTTATTTTTACTTTTATTGTAAAGTATTAATCTAACCAGCAACTATACAGCTATAAAATAAACATATGCAAGACTAAAAATGATACTTCCCAGTGAAATTGAGCAGACTGCAGGGCTGAAGGACAGTCTCACGCCTTACTAATGTATTATTGTACCGTCAATTAAATATTTCTCATCACTACTCACTATTGGTGTATAGTTTTCTGTCACCATCAGTTCATACCTGAAATAAATAAATGATTTGTCTTTTAAAAGGCACTGATTCTTTTTTTTTTTAAACAGCTTAGACAGTGTGCCAAAAGCAAGTATTCTCTGAGGTACGTGTCCTATTTTCCAACCGTATAGATGGCCCCACATGAATGCCCTTTCACCATGACATACTGTAAATTACTATCCACAGATATCCATGTGACAATGGCTGCATTTTTATCCAGTTGATGGACTGGTTCAGTGAAATTATCTACCAATATCATGCCCCCCCCCCCCCCCCCGTTGAAGCTTAAAGACTCTTGGCTTTCACAGCCCTCTGTCTTCTTTGAACGCAGGTACCAACTCGATCACAATATTGCTCGGCACTTGTCTCAAGGCGTAGGCTTGAAAAACAAGCAGCAGTTTTTTCACAACAAAGGCGGTCATTAAGCAGACTGGCTTACGTATGGCTGAATAAGAAAAATGCGTCGGAAATGTTGTTTGTGCTACACAGCCACACAAATTTAAATCATGCACTTGTGCAATCAATCAAGACAAGGCAATGTGTTGTGTTTTTCAAGAAAACAGGATCAGGATGTGTGTGTGTGTGTGTGTGTGTGTGTGTGTGTGTGTGTGTGTATCATGACTGCTGCTCTCTGGACACCAGCTACCATGATGTCAGTGGGGTTTTTAAAGGCAGGATCACTTCCATGTGTCCTTCACGAACCACTCAGACGTGTGACCTTCACCACCACAGGTGCCTCGAGTCCCGACTATGCTTTCCCATTCATTCACAGCTGGATAGTGTGACACATGTGTCTGTGTGTTGTTGCAGTGGTAGCCCTTTGATTTGTCCTCGCAATGATAACACATTAAGGAAAATACTTGTTGGTCCTCATAACTTCTAAAAGGGTGTAATTGAAGGTTATGGCCTAGCTTTAAACTCCTATAGAGTCAATGTTATGACACCATAGGGCCTAATATTTTATGACAGGACATATACATCAAGCAATAAGCAACACTGGAGAGGACAATCTCACCACAAGGTCCATTGGGTGGCAATTGTAGAACAGTAGATGTTGAAATCTCCATTTTTTTTTCAGAGCACCTTCAGGGCTTTCATCCACGCTGGCTAAAAAGTTCAAAGTTAATTCTTGATTATATTTAAAATTGTATGAATAATTATCAGCTGGGGAAGATAAAAGCTGTCAAAGTAATTATATTTTTATTCTTTTAAAGTATGGTAAGTTCACTTTAATCAAAAAAAACGTGTTCTCACTTCATACTCATACTTCTGGTGAGATACAGCGATGCAGATTTTTTTTTTATCCGTGTGTCCCCAGGTTGTAAAACATCTGGCAATGAAAATTCTGCCACATCCCAAAACAAGAAGGTAGGGGGAAGTTAAATGGTCTGCACATTATTCAGAGTAACCAGGACACTGGACTGTATGTAATTATGAACTGATTGGTCTTCAGTGGCGTGCAGCAGTCATTTAAAGGTGCACTGTGTCATGCATAGCCAGCTGCTCCAAGGAAATAGGGGTCAGCATTTCACCTCTACCACTGGGTCCATACAATTCACCTTTACAGTCATCAGTTGTATGAAAAAGCCCACTGCTAACGAACAGCAGGGCAAGAATATGCAAAGTTTAACTGCTGAAACTCTGAGCTCAGGTCAAAATAACACTGATATCTTATAATCCTTATGTGTGGCGTCGGCCTATAGTTTCCGTTAGCCGTTTGTGTGTTTAGTGTGTGGTCGGTGCACGCTTTGATCGTTTGTTTATTGGGTGGGTTCGTGGAGGCGGAGACAAGGGAACAATTCATGTTTTCATTTCATCCTCCCCGCCGACTAGTCTGCTTTGCCAGGAGGGGAGCGTGTGGCTGCTCCAGCAGACTGAGCTTCATTTGGCTGCTGTGGTACCCTGGAAAACACCCCAGCTCGCCGGGAATCACAGCAGGCTGGGGGAGCATTGGGTCTAATCTGTGCATCGGCAGCAACAGAAAGTTTACTGATCCGGTGGGGAGTCGGGGCAGTCCCCCGGGATCAGACCCCCGGAGCTGGGGTTTGCACCGCTGGCTGAATTTGAGCTAACAGCTTATTGCTAAAGGAAGGCCTGTCCTTCTCATGGAACTGCTGCATGCTCTAAGAAGTAGTCTTCAGGCAACGTGGAAGACGAGGCGAGGGTGAGTCGTTTTCTTGTTTATACCACTTTGAATTTAATATCATAAAAAATCTATCAGACTGACCATGGATGTATCATTAACACTACTTCTTTGTCTTATCATGTTGGACTGAGGGCAGACTGCACACTATAGTGACTCACTATCGCCTCTCAAGTGGTATTACAAGATGCGGCGGGCTGAGGCTAGCTGGTTACACAATCTACAGATGTCTTTGACTTAACATCCACATGGTTACCTCTTCACATTCTGTTGATAATGTTAGTTGAATTTTTGAATGTTTTCAATTATAATTCTGGCCAGAGCACCTTTTAAGAGAACACCTTCTCCATCCATTCACAATGATGGCTTGACATTTTTTTATCATCTATCTTAATGTCAGACAATTTTTCCTTTATTTCAGTCATAGTGGGAGCTACTTTGTTGTCGTTGCTTGCAGCAGGTTTCAGACCTCTACTGACACTGCTAAATGTTATTGTTTGCTGATTTCAGACAGCAGGACTTCAGGCTCCATTTGTTCACTTGGGTAACATTTTTGTCAATGATACTTGGCCACAAATGGAGTGGAACACAGTGGCCTTAGACAGACATTTGGTGTAAGAATATTACTTGCATACTAGATAGGTTGATACAGCTATAGAGGTAAGAGAGAAATTATGCCTTTTTGTAATATGGGTGAAGTGACCCTTTGACAAATCTTCATGCTTGGTATAGTGCCAGCTACAGCTCACACATGCAGTATGGGCAGTACACATCTGCACATGCTCATGCCTGTGTGGCTGCCTTCTGCTGACCGCGGCCTCGGGCACAGAGCACGGTAATGTGTCCGGCTGGTGTTCACCGAGCGGTCAGAGTCAGTTAAAGGCAGCGAGCTCTCAAGGTCAACCTCCATCAAAGACCGCAGCCAATCAGGCCTGACACGACCCCGCCATCGCCACATGGCTGGGCACCCGTACCACGGCCAAATCCTCTCTCTTCCTCATCCTCCTCCTCCTCCTCCTCCATCCCTCCAACTCTCCCTTCTCCTCCCTTTCGCCCACGAAAAGCGCTGCTTCTGCCAAAAACCTGCTGCCCTCAGCACTGGTGGAGGCATGTCTGTCTCGCATACTAACATACGCATTTGCTTACTCACTGGTTTGCCACACACACACAAAACAGTACCGAATATTTCTCTACTCGTATCCTCCAATTCCTTTTCCTTCTCCGTCTGTCTCTCTCTCTCTCTCCCTGTGACCTCTACACCCCTCCATCACCAGCCTGAGCTGTCCCCCATGTTGTCTATGAGCTTAATGTTTCTGACAGCTGAGTATAAACGCAGAGCCTTTGGTTAAGGTAATCGGAGGGCATACTGTTAAGCTAGCGTGTCTTTGTTCTTAAACTGAATGCTCTGAATCCTAACCATCTCAGAAGCAAGCGGGATACATTTCCCAGAGTACAGCTATGACTTCTTTCACATTAGCAGCTTCTGTTTGCTTGTATTTCTTATTTTGAATCCAAATTTTAGTTGCAGCCATTTGGCTTTTGGAGAGTTTAAAAGGTTACCTTGCCCGACTCAAGCTGCACATTCATAGAGGAAAGGCTCCGTACTCGATGTGGTGCTCTCGAAGGCTGTGGGATGCTGTCTGCTCCAGGGGCTGCAGTTTGGTGAAAGATGTGATGAAGTAAGTAAATCCCCAAATCCGAAACAAAGGCAACATACGCTCTGGCTGTGCTACAAGTTACAGTTAAACTTATAATACAACTGGCTGAAAATGAGTTAGCTGGTGTTCTGACGATTTGAGCTTCTCTCTCGGGATGAGCTATAGTGAAACAAAAGTGCTTTAAAATAAGGGAGCATTCTGTCAGTTGGGAAAAAAACTATTGTCAGTATCTCAGCACTGTTCCATTTTTTATAGTAAAAAAACCCCAAAACAAAACAGTAAAGCAGATATATTTGTTGCCTGAACAAGGAGATGTTTCTCAAGAAAAAAGGACGGATGAGGAGGTGAACATGTGCAACTGATTAAACAGTATCCTGAAGTGAGTGACCCCTTTCATTGAATGTTTTTCTAATCAATCCATCATGTTTAAAAGCAATCCATCACTTAGAAAAAGAGCAATTAACAGCCACAAAATAATTAAGCTGCTGTAATTAATTTGAATACTTGAGGAAGTTATTTGTTATTTTGAATCCTACAATTTGGTGTATCATGCATTTAATTTACGAGCCATGACTCAGGCCCAAAGACTAATATCTGGTTGGACATACTCATTTTGATCAGGCTAACCTTATAATATAGGCAGTCTGAAAGGGGCCGAGTACGGCGACTGACTCAGTGCATGGACAGTGTAGGTTAGTATAGCATACATTCATACTAAGGAGATTATGTTAGGTGTGGCATGGACAGGAAATGGTCATTACAGTATTAAATGTATGTGATATAACATGGGCGAAAGCAGTTTAAGATTCGTAGAAGATTGGTTTCTTACCATGTTAGAATAAAAAGATAATAATCCTGGTTTATCAAAACTTAGGTCTTGTTTTAATCATAACATTATGCTCTCTGGATTACTGTGATTACTGAGATCTGGGAACACAGTGACAACGCTCAAAGAAGTCTGACAGGGTAAAACTTTTTTTGTAGTGACATTTTGTCATTGCTGTCTCAGCAGCTGGTGAGTACACTGTCACTGTATCAGGATGATACAAATGAGGACCAAAGCTACAGAAATGAGATCCAAACCGCAATAAACCAGAATTATCCTCAAAATTGACTGAAATCATCCTGGCATTACAACCGGGCCATAGCCAGTGTGAAGACTGAATGAACAACAGATAAACTAGAAACATACACCCGCCACTCACATGTGAAAAGTGCAACTAATGACATCACATTACTGCAACCAACTGCAGGCAACGACGCAATTACGAGTGGTGAATAAGGCTATTTCCGCGATTAAGGCCTTAACACGGGCCACATGTTTTTTGGGTCATGCGCTCACTGTACCGGCTGTGAGAATACATTGACTTTGATTTCATTTGCTGTATACTGCCAGATGAATAGTACTTATGACTTAGGGTTTAAAACCAATTTCTGCCCAGACTATTATGGAGAGAATCCCCCCATTTCTAAGAAAAGCAGACTTATCTAAGTGTTCACTATTAGATTCATGTGTTAAATCTGTGCCTTGATGTGGTTAGACAAGAACAGCTGCTAAGAGCTCCCTAATGAATTGAATACTGGCTTGTGATTTAGGAGATTCACTTAACCATGCTGCGCGTGTGAACGTGGGAGTGAATGTGTGTGTTGCTCATCTCCTTATTTGTTTGTGCGTCTTTGCCTGCATGTGTTGGTGTGTGTGTGTGTGTCAATCCGTGCTTTGGTCCTCACGTGCCTGTGTGCTCGTCAATGATAACCGATAAACAAAGTGGGAGAATAACAACCCTCTCCCCCTCCCACTTTGTCTCTCCCTCTGTGATGACAGCGCTGTCTGCTGGGGTGTGCTGCCTCTTGTCTCTTGGCACATTGTACACCCATTAACAAGGCCCTGTGTGTAACCCGCCTCCCGCCATCAAGCCCCCTCCTCCTCGCCTTCCTCGCCTCTCCGTCATCACATGCGCTCAGTGCCGACACGTCCCGGGTGGAGCTAAGTGCTCTGCTGCAGCGCGCTTGCATTAGGGAGCAGCGGGCAAGCCCGGATAAGAAACAGGTAAGGCCGTGGGACGTTGGCTCTCTTTTTAGTATCAAACCATATTAAAAGATTACATTTGTCAGAGTTTGGGGGTCTTCTCTCATAGCCCAGAGAGCGAGACCATTAGCAAAGGGAAACACTGCACGGTGTGCCACTTAGTCTCCATTTATAAGCTGAGCTAGAATTGTGAAAGGACAGTTATGGTTTGGCAGTGGGTGGGGTCCTGATGGATAGTAATGTCCTTGGCTTTGTGATGTGTAGCATCAAGGCATTTAAATCAGTTGCCGATGTGGCATTGTATGGTGCAATTTGCTCCAGTGATAGTGTCTTGAATAACAAATGCTTCCTCGGTGCAGATACTTAATGCACCCAAAGAGGCTTCTATTCTTGAACAGAGACACCTGTGAATTTGAAATGCATACTTATTGCTGCAATAGTCATGGTTATTATGTGAGGAGAGCAGCGGGTGCACATCTCTTCCATATCAAGTTGGATTCACCCATGGTTGAACCTGCTTCTCTGTCGTTGAACTTTTCACCGTCTTTAAACCCCCAGTATCGCACCAGTATAAAAAACACAGCATTAAGTCATATTGCATCATCTCTGGGGAATGCATGAGGCACTTCAAACTGTAAAACATGCAAATAGTTGCAGTGGGTACATTAAAGCAAGGTTTACACTCAAAAAGGACAGCCACAGCTAAAAATGCGTGGATTCATTTGTGCCTGCAGAATGTCAATTAAAGCACAGGTAAAGCAATAACAGTCAAGACACATTGTAGCGGAAAATTGTACATTTTCTCCTTCACTGGGAGTGTTACAAGTAATTCTACCTGTAGTTATCAGTTGACGCCCATTCCGAAATCCTTATTTCTCTTTTTGTCTAAGTTCCCCACTTTCCCTACATCGCTACAGCCCCTGTTTACATTTAAACATTGAAGATGTGGTGTTTTGCATTGCCGCTCCACAGGAAGCATATTCAGCTGCAGGTCAGGGACTATGTAGCTGGGGATTCTGACTTTCATCCACAAAGACACTTCACCGGGGTAGAAGCTTTTTATGGTCTGCTTGTCTCATGAGTATACAGCTGAAGGACAGTTTCTCTACTCAGAACACCACCATCTGTCCCTTTTACCTTCCTTGTACTCTCACGTGTTCAGGGACCACCAACACATCATCGAAACCGCATTTCTTGGGCACAAAACAATGGGCAAATGTATTAACAGTTTATTGCCATAAAGTTGAAAAAGGTAAAGGATTCAGTAATCACAGAGGGTTCAAGGAAAAACAGACCCGAATCCTGCTCATGGCTCTGTCTAACAAGTACTCCACATGCAGGGACACCAGGAGACTTTAAACCCCAACAGTGTAAGAAGGCAAGGCAAGTTTATTTGTGTAGCACATTTCAACAACAAGGCAACTCAAAGTGCTTCACATAAAACCATTAAAAGCATCAAAACATAAGGCAAAACATTCATTGAAACATTAAAAACAGTCATTATAACACTAAAAAGCAGTGTAAGAAATAAAATACAGTAGTAAAAAGCAAAAATGCAGGAAATTGATTAATATCCTTGAATCTGGTTAGATTAAAGGCGGCAGCAAACAGAAAAGTATTCAATCTTGATTTAAAGGAGCTGATGGTCTCAGCAGACCTGCAGCTTTCTGGACTTTGTTCCAGATATGTGGAGCAGAGAAACTGAACGCTGATTCTCCATGTTTAGTTCTGACTCTGGGAACAGAAAGTAGACCGGTCCCAGACGACCTAAGGGGTTGGGATGGTTCATAAGTTAGCAGCAGATCAGAGATGTATTTTGGCCCTAAATCATTCAGTGCTTTATAAACCAACAGCAGGATTTTAAAGTCAAGTCTTTGTTGGACAGGAAGCCAAGAAAGAGTGATATATAAAGTTAATACGAGGAAACACCTGTTCTGTCCTCATGTCACTAAAGTATGACCTCACTGAAGAAAAACTGGAAAAAATCCTTGAGTTTTCTAAAACCACTAAAGCATAATTTGACAATTTTTCGGTGCTTTTACACTTATCCTCTGCTGGGATATTCTCACATGAGTACTCGGGGTCAATACAACCTGAATATGAATTTGAAAACCCTTGGCTAGTGCTATCATATTATACACACAGTGTCCCTCTCATCTCACACAAGCACAGATACATACTCATATGGAGATCCTGTAAATAAATGGCTCATAACCTTAATTTCACTTACCATCCTGATGTGGCTGCATGAAAAAAATTGCGTTAAAGGCAAACTTAGGGCAAGTGTTTTTTTTAAACAAGCAACGTCATTCAGCCTGCTTATGCACAGAGCAGGTTAGGACATCTTTGACAACAATTTGAAGTTTCCTCGTTTACATCTTGCCCAGCTGGGAAGAGGCGTCACAAATAAACTTTAAAAGAGGATTCTTCAGAAGCAAATGGTTGTGCGTAGAATCTCAGCACATTAGGAAGAACCTGTTTGGAACCCTTATTTTTAAGAGTGCAGCCTGGGAAGACGTTACCACCCTGCTGTAGCACGCATGTTGCTTCTCCTCCTTAAAAAACATTGCGTACAAAAGCTCCCTCCGGTCGTTCACCGACAGAAACAACAAAGTCAGATGGAAGCCTGGATAGTGCCGCTCTTTCCGCTGCAGATGTGTACGCAGTCAGATTGAGAGATTTGTGATTTTGGAGTACAGTCAACTTGAAAGTGACTCAGGAGAGGCATATAATCTGCACTGTTATCTGTGACTGGATTCAAAGGCAGCGATGATAGGGGACCCCAGGACATTATGGGGACTAAGTAGCTCTATCTGGCCTGGGCTGGATCAGCACATGGTGGGATGGAGACGCTTTGATCACACACACACATACACACACACACACACACAAAGAGTTGTGTTTCCATCACTTTAGGACATTACATTGACTGGAGACTTACCCTAACCATAACAGCTATTTGCCGATTCCGAACACTAACTTTTACCCTGAACTAAATCTAAGCCTAACCTTACCCTAACTTTAAACCAAGTCTTCACCCTAAAAGGGGACATATGTTTTGTCCCCAAACTGTCCCCAGAATGTGTCTGAGTTAACAGATTTGTGTCCACACAACATGAGTAATACACAATCACACACACACCTACACACACACACACACACATTACAGTCACAAACACACTTATTGTGATTGCTGTCTCACTCCTCTTGTGCACTTCATTCTAGTCCTTGACTGACTTGTTAAAGAAACACATGTACAGATGCATACGTTGTCTTATTTTGGAATTTTTAACAGTATAGACGTGAGCACAATAGCACATCATCTATGTTCAAGCTGAAATAGTACCAAACAGCAAAAGAGGCTTGAGCGGTATCACTGCAGCGCCTGTTGTTTGGATGCTCACTTTATTTTCTCTGAACATCCTCATCTTACCGGAACGAAAAAGACTTGTTCGCGCCTTTGATCCACAGTTTTGTGCTCACCGAGAGGCGCTTTGGTGCCAACTTCTCCTCTCAGTGGGAGAAACTCCATTCCTATCACATGCAAAAAGTCAAAAATGTTTGTGTTGATGCGGTACACAGCCAATCAGCAGAGTACTCTTTTAGACGACAAATCGGGCTATTTCTGGTGCTTTTCAAGTCATGCTGTGTGGAGTAAAAGGAGGAGAGGAGGTGAGAAAGAAATTGGGGATGATATTAGACAGGAGTCTGGAGCCGGACCCAAACTCATAATGACATGACGACATGGTATGTGCCTCAGCCCGAGGCGCCACAAAGGGGCCGATGTGTCGGCTGTTTTAAAAATGTATCATGAAATGACACAACTGGGGCCTCATTTATTCAGCATGAGCCACACACTGGGAAGGGTTTTATGGTTTACATGAAAAATAGAGTGAGAAGGAAAACCAGCTCACTCTCAAGCGGAGTTTCGAATTGGAGCTGGACACTTTGCTATGGTCCAGCGATACAGCACCATCACTGAGCTACACACTCTCAGGCTTCTTGATTTACTTACTGGCCTGTACTCTCCTAAAGCACAGAAATCCCCTGCACATGGGAATATAATACTATGTCCTCAACAATAAGGGAACAACACAGAATTAGCAGACCTTAAGACCCTGGAGCTGACAAAGAAGAATACTTGGATCAGGATTCTCAGGCCTACAGCGGGTACTAAGAGTGAGCAAACAATGACTAAATGCTGATAACAAAATGGAACATGAACAAAACACACAGAATGAGCTCAGTAGGAATGATTGGGTGAACAACTAGATCTGGTTTAGGGCAACAACAGCAACTCTGTCTCTTTGTTGTCACTGTCATCCAAGAAATAAGAAATGTAAATGGATGTTGACAGTCAAAATAAAATCAAGAGTTAGCTCCTCTGTGGTGTTATGTGTCAATTGGATTGGAAAGAATTCTGCGATGCTAAGAAAAAGATAAAAGAAGCTTTTGACTTATCACTTGCTGCTGCTCGGACTGTCAAAGCAAAAGCCTGATATTGCAAGACTCAGTGGACTTAAATGATTGACAATCATCTGTTCTCATCTTCGGATATTTGGCAAATAGTGAGGGAGTGAATGCTTCAACAGTCCTAACACAAAGGAGTGCCAATGAAGTGCCAATCAGTCAAGTTACGACAAAACGTTCCATCTGAATTAATGTTCCATTCTTCAACATTTGCGAGAGAAAATCTGCTACATTTTTACCCAATGCAGTCATTCTGTCTCAGGGCATTCCAGCTATTTTTGTACTGTAATATAGACTATGCCTTCACACATATTAAAAGAGTCTTCCCTGTGCAGCACACACATGATCAGCTACAAAAGAAGTATTACTCTGACATTCGGTGAAAAACACTGCATGATCCAGGCCTCTTGGAGGTGAAAGATGGCGGGTGTCTCATAGAGAGCCATCTGTTATGATTATGGAGATCCTGCAGGGGTGAGCGGTGACTAAAGTGGGCTTCTAATTTAATTGGGTGGAGAGGTAATCTTGTCAGAGTTCTGGGGTGGCTGGCACTACTGCCAACTACTCCTCCATGGGCTTCTTTTTACCCCCATGCTGAAATAAAGCATGACATTACAGTTATGGTATATACAGTATATACACACATATATACACCAGATTGTCCATGTCAGGCATTTAGCTGAGGGTTAAAGACATGGTTTTGGGTTCAAACAAGAAATATCTCCCCATGGGCAACATATGCCATCATCTCTTAAAGGCTGAAACTACTCAAGCTACATGGAGGTAATAAATAAGAATCAAGAATGACTTTATACCGGTGTGGAGGCAAGATTAAGCATCAGAGACATATAAGAGATGTCTTATTCTGCTGGGGATTGTCAGAACATTCTTCAGGTCTGGCAATGTGTTCAAATATAAATATCTTGACGCACACTGATGCCTTTGACCTACATTAGAAGCCCCACCGGTAGGTGGAGAGCTCTGCCTCTGGCCGTATTGCTGGGCCCACTGAAGGGAATGGAGGCACGGGAGATCCAGGTCTGAGCGGGGCAGACTGGCGGACTACGCTGCATTAAAATGGTTGATTTTCTAAAGACTACAGTTTCTTTCCACAGGGACCGCCACAATAAACACATATTGAAAGTTCCTTGTAGCTATAATATTTTACTTTTTAGTGGCCTTTAAAAAACATAATTTAAAAAACGTCGCTCTCTTTAACTGTGAAGGAGTTTGTATCTGAAATGTGCTATTCAGACTTTGTTTCCTATTTTTATTTACCTGATGGTAGTATAACAGAAAGGCTGCAGGGCCAAGTTGTTGAGGTATGAGACATGGAGAAATCTTACACTACTGTGTTACATAATACTCTCGAGCTGAGAAGTTTCATTTTCATTAATGGTCATAGCTCTCCTGCACCACTGTCCATGCTTGACCTTAATGCCAGCTTATCATCAGCTTAATTGAAAGCAGAATGACACAGTTGAATCCCATGTCTATGCACAACTTTTATGATATGTGAACAAGGCTCTCTGCCATGTCCAAACACACACACGCACACCCACACACACACACACACACACACACATTTGCACAATTATTGCTCTTCATCCTACAGTTGGGAGTTAGAAGAAGCGTCCTCATTAACGCCCCACAAGTATACGTGTGTGTGCGTGTGTGCGTGTGTGCGTGAAACTGGAGTTGCTGTGGTACCATTGTGCATTAATTTTAAACAGAATATTATAACATTTTTATTTAGAATATATACCCTACTTAAGAACTGTCATGTGATGCACAAGATCCTGATATGATGGGACAAATGAATAAACACAAAGATTTGAAGACATGGACTTTTAGGTGCCTTCAGTACAGTGTGACAATTATTTTTCTTCCCACAAACAACATCCAGCAGACACAGTCTCATCCACACTCGGACCTGACCTTCCTGGATGCGTGTTGCCTCCTGGGAGGCTGTCCTCCAACTTGGGGGAACTTTTTGACAAAGTACCAATGGCCAGGCTCCAGGTCTCCTCATTCATGTGGTCCAACTGGGAGCTGCAGAGGCCACGTTGCATTGTAGCGAAGTGAATAGCGGAAGTCAGCCACAGGAGCATAATGCAGCAGCAGCTGAATGAAGCAGAGGTCCTCACCCTGAACTTTCTGCAATGAAACCCTTTTCACTGCTTCCGTGAAGTGACCTTCATAACAATGGCTTCTGTGGGGATGTCAAGCTGGGTGTGGAGAACAATGGTCAGTGGGTTGGCCAGATACATATAAATGCCCTGTTTTGAATCATGAGTTTACTCTATTCATTGTATTCATCATTTCATAACAGACCCCTTAAATGTCATTTTCACTGCAGATCTGTCTTGTTGTGTTGTGTTCGAGGCTATTGTCCCATGTGTTTTTGTTTCATTGAAAGCAATGTTGGGAATAATTGGTCTTAATTTAGGCCTATTTATTTGTTCCCATCTAGAAAATCAATAATTATCAGAGGTATAATTTGAATGGACCTTCTTCAGCTGATCTTGTCATTTAAAAAAAAAAAAATGACACACACATTTATGTGTGCTAGTCTTTCGTCCTGATGATCCTCCTGATGATCCTCCTGCTGAAGTGTCTCATTCACTACAGAAGGTCTCGCACACTGTGGACTTCCTCTTCTGTCTTTAGTCCACTTTGAAGTATTTAAGCTCTGCAAGGCCTCAAACATCATGTCAATAAACTTCAATGTTGTCTTTTTGTTTGAGTTTGAGTGGCTCAGTGATCCTGGGAGCTATGTTGTCCAGGGCATTAGCCCCTGGTAGGGTCTCCCAAGGCAAACAGGTCTTAGGGGAGAGCCCAGACTAAGAGCGGTTCAAAACGACCCCAATGAAAAGCAGCCCACGGACTTCAGTCACCTCGCCCGGACCAGGGAAACCGGGGCACCCTCCCGGAGCCAGACCCAGGAGGGGAGCTCGTCGGCGAGCGTCTGGTGGCCGGGCCTTCGCCCATGGGGCCCAGTCGGGCTCAGCCCGAATAAACAGCATGTCACCCTGTGGACCCACCACCCGCAGGGATAAGCATCGGGGTCGGGTGCAATGCAGACCGGGCGGCGGGTCAGGCGGGAGGCCTGGGCGAGCCGATCACCGGCAGCATAGACTAACTCTAGGGACGTGGAACGTCACCTCGCTAGCGGGGAAAGAGCCAGAGCTGGTGCAGGAGGTGGAGCGGTACCAGCTAGATATAGTTGGACTCACCTCCACACACAGCGCGGGCTCTGGAACCAAGCTCCTGGAGAGGGGTTGGACTTTGTCCTTTTCCGGAGTTGCCCAGGGTGAGAGGCGCCGGGCGGGAGTGGGGATACTCACGAGCCCCCGGCTGACCGCCGCTGTGTTGGAGTTCTCCCCGGAGAACGAGAGGGTCGCCTCCATGCGCCTACGGGTTGCGGGGAGCAAGGCTCTGACTGTGGTTTGTGCTTATGCACCAAACAGCAGTTCAGAGTATCCGGCCTTCTTGGAGTCGGTGGGAGGGGTCCTGGAAAGGGCGCCGCCTACCGACTCCATAGTTCTCCTGGGGGACTTCAAGGCTCACGTGGGCAATGACGGAGAAACCTCGCGGGGGGTGATTGGGAGGAACGGCTTGCCCGATCTGAACCCAAATGGTGTTTTGTTATTGGACTTCTGTGCGTGCCATGGTTTGGCCATAACAAACACCATGTTCGAACATAAGGTGGCTCATAAGTGTACCTGGTACCAGAACACCTTAGGCCGGAGATCAATGATCGACTTTGTAATTGTATCATTTGATTTGCGGCCGTATGTCTTGGACACTCGGGTGAAGAGAGGAGCAGAGCTGTCAACTGATCACCACCTGGTGGTGAGTTGGATCAGATGGCAGGGGAACCGGTTGGAAAGGCCCGGCAAGCCCAAACGTGTAGTGAGGGTGAACTGGGAACGTCTGGCGGAGGACCCTGTCCGGGAGGTCTTTAACTCCCACCTCCGGAAGAACTTCTCACACATCCCGGGTCGGGGAGGTTGGGGACATGGAATCCGAATGGACCATGTTCAAAGCCTCTATTGTGGACGCGGCCGCTAGGAGCTGTGGCCGGAAGGTCATCGGTGCCTGTCGTGGTGGCAACCCGAGAACCCGGTGGTGGACACCGGAGGTGAGGGAAGCCGTCAAGCTGAAGAAGGAGACCTTCAAGGCCTGGTTGGCCCAGGGGTCTCCCGAAGCAGCTGACAGGTACCGGCAGGCCAGAAGGGCTGCAGCTGCGGTGGTCGCGAATGCTAAAACTCGGGCATGGGAGGAGTTCGGGGAGGCCATGGAGAAGGACTTTCGGTTGGCCTCAAGGAGGTTCTGGCAAACCATCCAACGACTCAGGAAGGGAAAGCAGGGCTTACCCCAGGCTGTTCTCAGCAGGGGGGGGACTGCTGACCCGGACAGGGGACATCGTCGGGCGGTGGAAAGAGCACTTTGAGGAACTCCTAAACCCGACCACCATGTTCTCTGCAGAGGAGGCAGCGCCTGAAGATCTAGGGGGAGGCTCACCCATATCCCTGGCAGAGGCCGCTGAGGTAGTCAAAAAGCTCCTCGGTGGCAAGGCGCCGGGGGTGGATGAGATCTGCCCTGAGATGCTGAAAGCGCTGGACATAGTTGGGCTGTCCTGGCTGACACGCCTCTTGATGTCGCATGGGGGTCGGGATCAGTGCCCATGGACTGGCAGACCGGGGTGGTGGTTCCCATTTTCAAAAAGGGGGACCGGAGAGTGTGCTCGAATTACCGGGGTATCACACTACTCAGCCTCCCGGGGAAGGCTTATGCCAGGGTGCTGCAAAGGAGGCTCCGACCGTTTGTCGAACCTCAGATTCAAGAGGAGCAATGCGGATTCCGTACCGGCCGTGGAACAGTGGACCAGCTCTTTACCCTCGCAAGAGTACTGGAGGGGTTCTGGGAGTTTGCCCAACCAGTCTACATGTGCTTTGTGGACTTGGAGAAGGCTTTCGACCGGGTCCCTCGGGGGTTCTTGTGGGGGGTGCTGCGGGAGTATGGGGTGCCGGACCCGTTACAACGGGCGATCCGGTCTCTGTACGACTGCAGTAGGAGCTGTGTCCGCATTCTCGGCAATAAGTCAGACACGTTCCCAGTGGGTGTTGGCCTCCGCCAGGGCTGCCCTTTGTCTCCGGTCCTGTTCGTGACTTTCATGGACAGGATATCTAGGCGCAGCCGGGGGGTGGAGAACGTCAGGTTCAGGGGTCTCAGGATCGCCTCTCTGCTGTTTGCAGATGATGTGGTCCTGTTAGCCTCCTTGGATCGTAACCTCCAGCATTCACTGGGGCGGTTTGCAGCCGAGTGTGAAGCGGTGGGGATGAGAGTTAGCACCTCCAAATCTGAGGCCATGGTGCTCTGCCGGAAACCGGTGGATTGCTCCCTCCAGGTGGGGACGGAGGGCCTACCTCAAGCGAAGGAGTTCAAGTATCTCGGGGTCTTGTTCACGAGTGAGGGTAAGATGGAGCGGGAGATCGACAGACGGATCGGTGCGGCTGCAGCAGTGAAGCAGGCGCTGCACCGGACCGTCTTGGTGAAGAGGGAGCTGAGCCGGAAGGCAAAGCTCTCAATTTACCACTCGGTCTACGTTCCTACCCTCACCTATGGTCACGAACTCTGGGTCGTGACCGAAAGGACAAGGTCGC
>NW_022280041.1:11050820-11070984 GCF_004355925.1 Anarrhichthys ocellatus | reverse complement strand
GCTACAAGCGGCCGAAATGAGCTTCCTCTGTAGGGTGGCCGGGCTCAGCCTTAGAGATAGGGTAAGGAGCTCGGTCATCAGGAGGGAGCTTGGAGTCGAGCCGCTACTCCTTCGCGTCGAAAGGAGTCAGCTGAGGTGGTTCGGGCATCTAATTAGGATGCCTCCTGGACGCCTCCCACTGGAGGTTTTCCAGGCAACTGGGAAGAGACCCCGGGGAAGACCCAGAACACGCTGGAGGGATTACATCTCCCAGCTGGCCTGGGAACGCCTCGGGATCCCCCAGAATGAGCTGGAACATGTTGCCGGTGAGAGGGAAGTCTGGGTCAGCCTGCTTGGCCTGTTGCCACCGCGACCCGACCCCGGATAAGCGGAGGAAAATGGATGGATGGATGGATGACACTTTCTTTTTGATTCTCCCACCTGTAATTAGTGAGCAGCGATGTGGAATCCACAGTGTTTAGAAAGCTGTTAATTCAGAGTGTTTTAATAGCAGGCTTTATAGTGAAGAATTCAGGTTTTAATAGCATTGAGGCTCATTAAAAGCTGCACTGGTTTGTGGGGAAAGCAGAATCAATATTAGTTTGTGTAATTGGTCGCGATAAAAATTTCACTGTATGTGTTCAAGAAAAAGGCGCCCTTCTTTTGCCAAGATCTCTGAGTCCCAGCATCAATGGGAACGAAACACACGCAATAACACTGACCTTGTTATTCAGCCAAGCCTCTCATCTTCACACTCCGTCGCTCATTATTCCCCCTACTTTATTGGACCACTTCTGGAGAATGGATTCCACGGCTGACCACTCGGCACACCGGTCCCTCCGAGGGCAGATGTGCCTTACACTCACCAACATCTATAAAAGATGACAGGTGGAATCACTGAGGTGTAGTTCTGCCGCCCTAAGCAATCCTGAGGCAGCTGCTAATTGATAGAAGCATTTGAAGCTGAGAATAGTACCACAATTTGAATAAGGGGAAGTACCAGAAGGGGTCCATGGCACGAATGCATAGTTCTGATTTGGAGCTTGGAAGGCATTAAGGACAGCAGTGGTGCCCTTTTTTTTCTCCTTCATTCGAAGAGAGAGCCTGCCATTATTTCACAGTGAAAGGCACCTATTTTCCTCACATGGGTAGTTTGACATGGACAAATAGGAAGAGATACAAGGAAAGAGAGCAAGAGAGGCGACTTAAAAGCAGGAGAGAAAAGGCACTGGGAGGGGATTATGGTGATTTAAAACCTCTCCCACCTCCACGTCTCCTCCCAGTGGATTATAAGAGCGGACTGGAACATAATGAAGACAGTCCATCAGTCCATCCAGCTATTCATTTGAGGTTTCCATTTTAAACAGTAGCTGCGATTAGGCTAGCGTACGTGTGAAATGCATGTGAGAGAATGAAGGGGATCAATTTCTTTGTGTTGGCGTGGGTGTATAGCTGTTTGTGTCTGTCTGTGACCGATTGTATGATTTCTTTGTATATATGTGTCCATGTCTACATAAATCTGCGCTTCACCTCACCGCTTCTCCTTCCATTCTGCTCCTTGTCTTAATGACCACAGGCAACCAAGTGAGACGGCAGGCTTCAGCAGGAGCAGGGAGAGAAGAAGCAGGCAAATTAATGATCCCACATCTCCGCTCAGATAAGAGGTGAGGCATATTTCCTAACAAAAGCAGCAGCAGCAGCAAAAAAAAAAAAAAGACACCTGTGTTAGATTATCTCCCCACTCTGTCTCTTCTTCCTCTCTCCCTCCTTCCTGTGTTCTTAATGCATTGCTGCCCCTCGCCCTGAAAGTGGGCATTTATTTTGCTGGTAGAAAAATACCAAATCAAAGAGAGGGGAAATTCACAGGGAACTGTCCACTCCACTGGTGCTAAAGAACAGGAGTGGCCGACGTGCTGCAGGGCGACACAGTGTTTACATGGAGCGCAAACATTACACTGGACTAATCACCATCACAATTTCAACGGAGATGTTTTACCTGGAAAACAAACCACTTCGGGAAGACGCCAGAAGCAATTCAGGTGGCCCTTTTTGATGTCAGCCGCCCCATTCTCACATATCAAAAAAAAACGACTCTTTACTTTTACTTACCTGCTTTGCACCGGCAACTGCAATTTCCACATTGCCGCAGTCATAAATGGCAGGCAACACATCAAACGCGAGCGTCGGCTTCAGTGACTCCACTCACCATGTAAATAACAAGCGCTGAAGCCGGCTGCTTATTGTCATTTGTCAATACGCTCATCAATAAAGCACACAACGCAAAGCAAATGCGTCTTTTCAGATGATTTCTGCCTGTAAACATGATGAGAACAGAGCCGAGCCAGCCTGCATGCAGCCCTCTGCGGTGGTGTATCAAGCAGAGGGAGCCAAGAGAGATAGCCCCGTGGCATGAATTGATTGCTTGAGACATATGTTGGCAACGCTGTATTTCACTCCGTGTGAAATCTCCCCTATGGGGCAGACAGAGTAAAACAGGAGGATGGGAGAAGAGGGAAGGGTGCACTGGTCGTGGAGGGAGCTGGAAACGAGGATGAGGAATAAGCGTCACAGCAAATAGGTGTGTGTGGGTGTTTGTGTGTACATCCATCTATGTGTGTGCAAAAAAAAGCCTGTGTGGATGCGAATGGTTGTTAACAAATGCATAAATCCTCAGCTGTGTGCTGTGTGTTTTTGTGTGCAAGTGTGTGAGCAACGTCTACGCAGAGAGAAGACCTTGATGATAAGCTAGTTATCTTACCATGCTGAGTGGGCCATTTAAAATATTTTTTTTTTGGGCAGCTCCGTGGAGAGAAGTGTGATGGAGAGGGAAGGGACGGACAGGGTGGGTGCTGAGAAGTGTGTGGCGCGTGTGTGTGTGGCGCAGAAGAGAAAGAGAGAACATAAACAGCCAGTGGGGACAGAGCAACAAGGGACAGAATCCGTCACGGTTCTCTTACATGGGCACACACTTATGCCGCACACATATTCATACATGCTCACACAGATCTCCACAAACATGCAAATTACATATCACCATGCAGGCCCACCCACACACACGGAGGCCAAATTACATATCCCATCCGCCCACCCACCCACACTTGTGCTTCCATTAGCTGCACTCTCATGTAATCATCCCTTCGTCATCCACATCTTCAAGAAATGCCGAGGTTGTGTTGATTCACGAGACAGGTGTACTTACGCGAGAGTCACCACGCTGATGAGGCCTTCGCTATTATACTGACATGATAAGACATGCTTTAATAAATACCACAGTGATACCTGGGTTTGTAACTAACTCCTTTAAACAGAGCATAATGAAGTCACATCCCTGAGCAGGTGAGCGCTGCCAGATCTACACAGATACCATGTCTGCGACAGCGGCGCTGCGACTTGTAAGCACACTGCAGAGGTCATTACACGGGCTAATCAGCTGTGTTCATCATGTGAGCCACTTAGAAACCGAGAGGGTGTGTGGAGTGATTTAAGAGAAAGGTGGATGGGGACCAACACTGCATTCAGGTCACATGGTGTTTTTGCCTAAACATGAGCTGTGTCACAGCGCAGGGAATACTCAAACGGGCATTGTGTCCAGATGCAGAGAGAGAGTTGAGGAGATAGGATCACTTTAATGATTTATTCTAGATTCAGCTTTCAGGTGGCATGGTGGAAGGAACTGGGCTGGTATGAACAGTGAGTAATGACTAATGGGGAAGTGGGGACTGCTGAGCAGCAGGTCTGGTGAGTGCAGGGCTAACGAGGGAAACTAATCAGGGCGGGGCAGACCATCAGAACTGGCGGGAAAACACACAAAGGCAGGCGGGGAAGTGATCTGGAACGAGAGGAGAGGTGAGTAACTAACTTGAAACTATGAATACATGAAAAGAAACAACATAAAATTAGAAGCAAGGCATATTACGACAGTCTGTCACCTGGGAAGAGGGACGTGTGAGGATGTTTTGGGTGTAGGTGCTGTATCCCTCAGATAAACAAGTTCGTTGACGTAGATTAAAACAACTTTAAGAGATTTAACTACTCTATATTCTAGTTGGTGACAGATAAAATTGCTTTCAGTACATGAAAGCTTAAGTTCAAGTTCAGGCATTTAAAGGCATTCAGCTAAGGTCAGTGGTGGAATTTATTTAAGTACATGTACTTAAGCACTGTAGAACAAACTTTTAGGTTTTTCCATACTTTCACTACAACAAGGCTTTTTCATAGCAGACACTTTGAATTGTCATAGGACAAGCGCAGGTGTTGCTAATAACATTAACGACGGCTCTGTTCTATAAGTGTCCCTGTAATCCATGGCAGAGTGACGGTAAGCCAGCATGCACAATACCAGCTTCAACCATCATGAATTTTATTTTTCACACGTGCTTTTATTGCTGTGACATGCCAAAGTGTTTTCTGTGAAAAGGGCTATTATGTTGCCAAACGAAAGTCCAAATGAGCATAAGCTGGCCCAGTGGCCTTGGAACATACCAGGAATAATAGAAAATCCCTGCTGTGAGCTCTGTCCAGGGGGTCTAGAGTTTCTGCCAGTACCACTAGAAATAGCTCACGATCAGAACGATTAATTCTGGAGAGAGCAAAGTATTTAGGTTCAAGCTGCTGTGATTACAAAAAAAAAAAAGTTTGGGGTACAGCGAAGCGCAAAGATGACATATGGAACGGTGAGGCGTCTTCTCTGTTGGACCAAATACTTTCCTCTGGGGGATGAATCAGCGGATGGTGTGTGGGTGTGTGGGTGTGTGTGTGTGTGTGTGAAGGTAGAGATGAAGCAACTGGCATAAAGATGTGGAGACAAGAGAGAAAGGCAAGGTAGAGTCAGGACATGGGTGGGTGTGAGTGGGGGTTGAAATGAGGAAGGAGGGAGTCTGCGTTTGAGATCCACACAAGAAAGGCAGGAGGAGGTGAAAGGAAGGAATACAGGGGAAAAGACAGGTGGACGTGGAGAGATGTTGGCAAAATAACCAAGGAACTCAGACGAGAGTAGCCTTTTCACAAATTTTCTCCTGCTTTCTCTTTTTTTTCATTTCTAAAACACCCCTTCCATCCGCCATCGCTATCACGAATCCTCACACAGGGGAGCCTGTGAAAAGGCGAGCAGGTGTGAGCTGCGATGTCAGACCGCGCAGACAACATTTTGATGGCTTCTCTCAGTAACTAATCAGTCTTTAGGATGGCTGCCAAGCCCTCTAGATGCTGTGTGGAAACAGTTTACAGATGAATAAGCACAGATCAGTAGCTGACCATGGATTCGGATGTGTCTTCCCGCCTACAGTGTGTCAGTGAATGTGTCCCAGCAGACTCAGTTGGACTAGCTCTGACAACGACGGGTGGGATCTTTTTCTCCCACGGTTGTAATTTCCATTTCATAAAAGAACGCAGGTGATAGAGAGCGCTTTGTAAAATAACCCCCAGTGCTCGCACCAGCATAATGAAAAGCAGAAATCAATGGGAAAGGACTTGCTCTGTTCATCGCTCACTGGCCGTGTGAGTGCATGTGTGTATGCAAGGCATACGGCGTATGCATTCGAGTTTGCAGATATCCCAATTAAAAGCAGAATCAGGAGGGAATGGGAATCCATAAATACAGTAAATGCTTTTTCAGTTGTGCTTCTTTTGTGCTGTGCAAGGCAGCAGTATTTGGTGTTGTCACTGAAACTGGATGTGATTGTACTCAATCCGTGCACCCAGAGTTGCCAGGTTAATTTAGATCCTACTTCACTGCATTTTTCTTGCTAGAGAGAAAAGAAGAGCAGTGATAGCAACGCTTTTTAAATGAAGAAGAACATGAGAAACATCATCTCCATAGTGCCATGATAAGATAATGATCCCATTGTTTCCCGTAATGCTGATCACTTCTCATTGCCAGTTGTCATTTTCTTTTTGAAAAAGCTACTTATTCTACGCTCGCTTCCCAAGGTGGAGTTCCCAACACTCACTTGCCTGTTAGGAGAGTAGTAGGAAGCTGCCATCAGGCATGCGAGACATTTGACCTTTGTGGTGATTTAATTAAGTATACTTTGGTTTAGGATTTGTTGCATTGTTGATTCTATATTGCCTATTCCACATAACAATTTGCTTTATCAACTGTTCAAGAAAGAATATCAAAATATATATTTAAATAAAAGTATTATGATTTTTTACAAGTTTTTAGCCACAATATGAGCATGTAGGTCTGTTGGTCTGTCCACAACTTTGCTCCAGACTGATTAAGTCAAAGCATTATATTTAAACTTGCAAGACTAATGACGTTCATATCAAGCTCAGATGCACTGAGCATTTAGTTATAATTAGCAACTGTTGGCATGCTAACTGCTACTCTAAGACGATGAAAAGCATGTTAGCATGCTGCTTTTTGGTCGGATGTGCTGATGTGCCGAAGCACCGCCTCACAGAGCAGCGATGGTTAGCATCGTTTGGATAAAACCAGTTTATTTCATGTTATATTGTATTTTTGAGGTTCTGTCCATCCTTTTCTCAGTTATGTAGTCACCAAAGTATTGATGAGATCCAAGTTGCAACAAACTTGAATTATACTAAACAATAAGCAACTTGAAATTGAAAATATTCTTACTGCTTGTTTAAAAAAAACGTACTCTTTCATATTACACAAACTGTATCATAGTATGGGTAGGAGTCATCCTGCTTGTATGTAGAATGTGCTAAATATAAGAGCTGTATAGTCATCGTGAAGAACATGATTCAGGTGAATGTAGTTGTGTCCCTTGGTGAATTCTCCAGAAATGCCTTTTATGGGCATGGTAATTCAGAATGGGCAGATGGTTAGGCTCCCCGTATTGCTGCTTGATGGAGCACATTGTTGTTTGGAATGCAATGGGGTGGGCCCAATCAGAGCGGGCCGATTACTTGTCGCCCGGAAGTTCTGCCTACAGAGTTGTGGAGAACCGCCCATCTTTCGTTAAGACTTCAGTTGTAACGTTAGCATATCCAGCATCCAGCAGCAAGAGTGAACTGCAGTCAGTGAGCAGCGGCCTGTAAAGGCCCACCGAGAACGCCATGATCTACTTAGTCCACAGAGCCCTGAAGCCCCGCCCCAACTGCTGCACAGAGCGCTGTTTGCTTGTTTATTGATATTGAACATGTTTCCATTGCACCATATTCTACACTGCAAATCCTTCTTTTTTGCCAAGTGTGAAGTAGATCGGTTGAGCGGTTCTCGAGCTATGCAAAGGATGTACACACACACACACAGACAGAAGGAGATTGCTTCTGCTATAGTGTGATGAATGTTGACAAACATGGAGCGAATGAGTTAAAAATGGATTTTGCATACATGTTGTCTGAAAACGGGCTTGCGTTAAGCACACAGAGGGGACAAATGCACTAGACCTCTGTAGACTCGCATGCTGTCGTCTGACATGAAGGCAGTTGAAATGCAATCTAATATTTTGCACATGCATGCACACGTAGTCACCAACAGTCACAAGCACTCATATGAAACATACAGCACACCTCCCAAAAGCCTATTTCCCCTAACACCAAACCTATATATCTGCTCAACCCTACACATGCATCAATTTAATGTAACATTATGTTTGAGTGGCCGCGTGCCACCAAAGCACGGCCAGCAATCAGGCACGTGACAACCAAGCAAACGAGTCACCGTTGAGATCCAACATCACATGCTTGTTCTTAGCTCAGTCTCTTTACATCTGAGGAGCCATCAGAGTGCTGAGAGAAGATTTACTCTTCCCTGGTTGGTTGGAGGCCATAAGTCAGTGATGAACCCTGCAGGCACAGCGCACACCAATGGAGACACTCATGTGATGTACATGGTTACTACGCTAATTGTAATTCGATCCAGGGGCTTCATGGTTCAACATTCTCAATGGAATCCAACTCAGCCTTGTGATTGAAAAAAGTCATAATATGAAAATCATCTCTTTTATGTTTAGTTACTTTCCATTAAATAAAGTAACAATGATTGCTACCATGGCTGTTTAAATCAATATGATGTGCTTTACAATGATTGAGAGAGTGTTTATGAATACTGTTGTGTACATGTACTAAATTGCTGACTTTTAAAGCTCTGCTATTTTATTAACATGCTCTATCTTACACATGTAAAAGAAGAGTCTTCTACTTTAAAGCAGAGAGCGAGCTCATTTGAGCAGCTGGTGCTGAAATGCTTTGCTCAGTGAAGCAGAGACTTCTTCAGATATGGATGATTCAGAAACTACCTCGACGCACATGCTAGATTCTTCCTCAGTTGGCTGTTGAAACTAAGTTAACCAGGCTACTGTAAAGTCTTGAAGCCTGTCTCTTTACATTACAACTAATACTGACACAAATGATTTTCATCACTTTGATATCAAATAAAAAGAGATCAAATACTATTCTCTTTTGCCAGCAGATATAAAAATGCACGTTAACTTATTTGAATATCATTTTGTTACGTAAGTTATGACTCAAATTACAGCATGTACATACATTTTTGTTTTTTTTTACCCAAACCAAAATATTTTCCTCAACTTTACCAAATAGTTTTGTCACCTAATTTGAACCAATTAGTTCAAACAATAACTTTTTTTTTTTAATATCATACAAACCTTTTGAGTATATGTTACATACTCATTTTGATCTCCCAAATGTAGTCACAAAATAACTGCTATCAAGACATCCATCAAGCAGGACGTCCCACGACTAAAAACAAACCTGTCAATGCTCCCTGATAAGCAAACTACTGCATGCAATGCAAATGATCCCAAACACATTTCTGGTATTTCTACACTGGTACTTTTTATGACATTATGTTGTACACAGTAGTAGGAGATATTCAGTGTACTGTATGCAAGCCTACCTGGTGCCATTTCATGTAATAAATTCATCTTTACTGTAGTAGCAATAAAAGTTTGTTTGGAATAAATTCTCATCATCATTATGACGGCATCACTGCTGAGCAGGCTAAAAAAAAATATTGCTAACATCAGAAACATCATCAGAAGAAAATGTTGATGGAGACATAAATGGCTGAAACTGTTAATGTGTAGATGGAGAGATGTCTTCTATATCACCCTGTCAGCTGAACACACTGAACCTCAATACCAAACCAGATAGGCTGAGATTCTACACACAATCATATTATACGTGAAGCATTATACACAATCCTATTTCTAAATGATCTTCAGCATATGAAACATAGATTGACACACATAATTCACTGACTAATTTTTAGAAGCATGTGACATCCTGTTAGCTGGTACAATTAAAATGTTATCTGTTTGGGCTGAAATGCGAGGTGAAGACGTTCGTCTCGTGATCGTGTCAGGCCGTGACTAGCTTTGTTTTACATTATCTATGCAGCGAGGGCTACTTCTTTAAGGCAGCCATTACTCCGTGTGCCGTTGTGTCACACTACATTTCAGTCCATTACAAATGGAGCTGTTTTGAGAGCGCCTGAGAGTAAATACTGCGCACGATAAAAGCGTAATTGCCAAAGCGCCCGTGTTGCGGTGTTGTGACAACATCAGAGCTGATGGTGGATGAGAGGAACCACTTGTGTGTTAAAATTGCCATTCAAACTTGGTCAATCAATCGCAGCAGCCATTTAAATGTTAATGGTTAAAAATGAACTGCTACATTGTTGGTGGACAAGTGACGCTCCGTCGACCAATGCACTGTTTATTCTCGAGCTGTTTAATTGCTGACAAGGGCATGTACCTTCCAGCAAAGCAACTACAGAACAAGAGACATTGACGGCTATTCTTTCAGCTGAGAAATCTCTGAATAAAAAAATAAAATCAATCTGGCTGAGAAGAGGTCGTGCATTTATCATGAAATGACAGCGATATATGTCACGCATGGGAACAGTGCACATAAAGCTCATTATCATATGTCACGTCAGGCATGGAGCGTGAGTGCAGTTTCATCCTGGTGAAAAAATCCCACAGCATGATCTCTAAAACACGGCGTTTGAAATGCCGCAGAGAGGCAGCTGCTCCGTGTGAATCACACAGCCATACAGTCTGTCAGAGCCAATTGAAATCAAACTGAAATGGGAAGTCTCGACGACAAAAGCGTCTCACATTAACTGCAATTTCATACTGGAAGCAAACCAGCGTTACTTTCAGGCAGCGAGTCGTGACGAGTGTCCGGAGCTTTGAATACAAGCCGCGGTGGACGGGGATGTGTTTCAGAAAGGATGAGGGCTGAACAAGAGAAATGCATTATCCTCACCCTCTAAAAAGACATATTTATCTTTTGTACCATAAACTACCTCCATACACCCTCGCTCTCCCATCACTTAGCATCTTACTCACCACTCTTACTTTTATAACACCTCTTTCAGCTAAATGCTTTGTATCCCCCACCTTTTCTCACCTTTCCTCCTTCTTTGCAGCATTCTCTCCAACTTCTTGAGGAAGAATTCAACTCAGTCTGTTCCCACCCAGGTCGCACCTTCACCTCCTGTGTCCGACTTCTATTTTGCCTTGCTATGTCTACTTTGGGTCGACAATATAACAGTGACTCCTTTGTAAGTGTCATCACATTGCATCATTTCTGGCTTGAAATGGTGTTATTTGATCAGAGTCTGATCAGAGTTTTTGTTTTGTAAATACAGACTCTGATGACATCAGACATATTGCATCTTTATTTGCACTATTATCACTTCTGCACTAATATCCCGAATCCATTGTCATTGTTGTTCTTTATGTTGTTTATGCTCATATATATTCTTTGATATATATTTATACTGTACATAGTACTTAAATGTTAAATGTTTATGCTTAGTTTCTATGTTCTACTTTGTTGTCTTTAATGTCCTTGTTTTTATATTTCTCTTGTTTATTGTATATTCTATGTATGTACGAGCAATGTGTAACCGGAGTCAAACTCCATGTATGTGCACGCATACATGGCCAATAAAACTGATTCTGATTCTGATTCTGACACTTGGTGATGTAGTGTAAAGAGTAGGAAAGTTGGAGGGGTCAAACAAACACAGGACTTTCACACAGGAGACTGCTGTTCATGTGAAACCAAGTCAACGTTGACTTATTTGACCTTGATACGTAACACACCTGCTTACTAATGATAGTTATGTAACACGCCTTCTTATTTTAACCCAAACCATCATCTTTCCTTAAGTCTAGCCTTGTACTTTTGTTGCCCAAAGTTAAAACTAAATGAACCTACGTTGGAAGTTTTATTTGAATTTTATTTGGGTTGAAAATGCTTTGCAATGGCACTACAACCAGAGAAGTATATAAAAGTAATCTGCAGCAGTTAAATATATACTCAACATTTAATGTTTGAGAAATCTAGCCCCTTTCCTCACTCTCCCTTCATGTCCAAGCTCTGCATGTCATCCCTAGTGTCATGGACACCATGGGAGAGAGGGCTGAGCTAAGACAAATAGGTGGGTGGAGGATGAGCGAGAGAGAGAGAGAGGTTTGAAGTTTGTAAGGGTTGGCTGGGTCAGACACATGAATCATGACTCCCAATTGATAGGTTAGATAAGCTCATCTGATCAGTGTACATGAGAGGGGGGAAAACTTTATTTTGAAACTTTTGGCTGCAGAGACAGACATACCACACGCGGCGTAGATGTATGTGTACTTCGATGCACACTGCCACCCATATATTATATGTAGAAAGAGTAATTCTCAACGCTGCATTCAGCTTAAATGCCACGAGCCACTTTAGATTGAAGGAAGGATTGTTTGGAATGCGATTACTTGCGTTTAATCCCCTTTACGGTACAGAAAACAGAACAACTTGCTGTGTTTTGCGTAGGATGGTAGAAAATAGATATAGCGGTGCTTTCTCCGGGACACGATTACAACAGTCAGGCTATGCAATAGGATGCAACACGCACACAAAGACAAGCCTGCACTCACGACAGACACAAAAAGGGTTAACCTAGCCGTAAACAAGCTGTAATGAAAGAGGCGGATTGCCAAGATGGAGAGAAGAGATGGGGAGAAAAGGAAGAAGGGACAGGAAGGATGTTCAAAGGGTTTGTTGTGTCATTTGAAAGGGGAATTTACAACAGGAAACACACACAACAGCGGGGCTTTGAAGTGCTCACATGCCTTGATTAGCTGGAGAGAGTTTAACACCCCCTGCTGCACATGTTGTTGCTATGATACTTGCACCAAGCAGAGGATGTGGTGATAGTCACAGCTGGAGCTGTCTTCATAGGTGTGCTTGTGTGTGTGTGTGTGTGTGTGTGTGTAGGCAGGGAGAGTGTAGATGTGCCTATAAATGTCTGTAACATTTGAGGGTGTGCACGAGTATATGTGTGCATGAGCAACTCATGTGGGTGGAATGTCACACGTCAGAGCAGTGGCGGAGTGTGTACGTACGATATGTGTGTGCACTCATGGGCCTGACTGTGGGCATAATTGGATTGACAGCTCCCGCAGTGAAGGGTGCAGCAGAGTCAACTGGTGTGTGTTCCTAGAGAGCTCTCCTGATGCCCTCTCCTCGCTCCTGTTCCTCCTCTTCCCTCCCACCTCCTTCTGCTGTGATCCTAATCAGGAGAGAAAGGCCAGCTTAGAAGCTTCTGCATGTGGTCACCGGGCAACTTCCTCCTGCGGAAACCGAAATGAGAAGGCAGACAAGACTCCAAGTATTTATACAAACAGCTTTCAAATGGAATGTTTACTTGAGATATGATATATATTCAACACATAAAGTTAGACCAATCTACATCGAGGGATAACTCTGGATCATTACAACTCGGATCTTAGATTAAAAGTTTTGCTCATCATTTCTATCACATTTGTTTGACAATTTCTGATTGTTTGACTACTCATGTCCCTTGCCCTGTTGGACTTGCATGTCCACTGTTGATATTACAAATGTGAATAATAGCCTAAACCAAAACGCACCTTGCAAAAGTGTTTATAGTTGTTGTTTAGTTTAGTGAAAAGCAATCTGTCAAAAAAAGGGGTGACATGTGTTAAATATGCGGATATTGGCGCACGTTTTAAGACAATCTTCTTATTGTAGTTTGAGGTGAGAATGCTTTCAGTTTGATCGAGGTGCAGACCAAACAACCACAACAAAACCAGCAGGAAATCCGTTTCCTACCCATGGTTTATTTATGGTGTGATGACTCACAGAATAGTGTGATACGCGTATGTGGCAAATACTGTATATCGATCCAAACTCTGAAGTAAACACACATACTCTACCTGATTTATCTGCTGATCATCACAATGCTTCCCCCATCACATGAAGGTACAGAGCGCCCTGTTTCTCAGGTGACACATGAAGAAGATGTCGGATGTGTTTGTGCATCCTGCTGTGTGAGTTTGTGTGCTGGTATGTGAACATGTATGTCTCTCTGCGCTGAGGTCGCCAAAGCAAATAGCTGTGCATCATCCCAGCTGGATCTCCAGGGAGCAGGCTCAGCATGTTGAGAGGCACCGGCTGAGGGAGACATGAGAGGAAAAGGGACGGTGAGTGGAAGAATAGAAGGGATAAAAGGTTCTGCTATGATGGACTGCATGATATGTTCGGGCCATGTGATGGAGTGTGTTTTGTGACGAGACTCATACGGCTTTGGTTAAAGGGCAAGGGACTGAAAGACAACCACTTAAGCCCGAGCGCCCCCCTTTTTGGGGGGCCGTGGAGAAAGTTTAGCATATACCGTCGGAAAAAATGCACTTATCACGAACGAATATAATGATGTTCCGTCCGTTTGGATCTTGTAGCCTGTAAAGTGAAGTACAAGGTGACATCCAAATAGGTTTTGATGTTTGGTTTTGCCTTTTTTAAATTTTAATTCAAATGAATTCCAAAAATTTAAAAGGTAATTGTATTAATCTTGATGGTCAAATTGTGTAAATGTGTTGAGATGTATCCATGTTTGCAGAGATGAAAATTTAGAAATACTTGTATTTTGATATTGTTGTGTGTGTGTGGGAACACAACACACATTTACTTTACTGAAATGTGTAAGCTTCCTTTTTATTTTCTTCTTGTTACTCTCTGCCCCACCATGCTGATAAGAACACTGTCACATTGAAAGTGGAGCTGTGGGATGCTAGTTAGCCACTCTGCATGGGGCTGATGTTCAGGGCCTAACAAGAGCCATGGTTGATCGAGACTGATGGTGGGAAGATGGAGCTTCAAATCCCTTTACTGTTGCATTTCATCTTAAGTCGTCAGGGCCTGCCAGTTCCTGCCAGTGTCAGGTTTCTCTCTGCATTTGTTTGATTCTGAGGGTTTTTTGTTTGTCACTATTCTCGGCATCTCTTCCACTCTCTCACTGCTCCCTAATGCTGTTAACCTTTCCCCATTTAGTGTTGTCCCAATCTCTGACTCGTTAATTTGTGGAGAGTCTGCCAAATGTAACCAAGCTCTACCTCCAAACCCTCAAAAAGCTGTCTGCCCAGGCCCCCTCCTGTGTGGCTAACAGCGGGGGGGAGCTCCACCACAGCGTGCCTTATCATTCACAACTGTGACTCTTCTCACAAGTTCCAATGAAAACAAACAGCTGAGACAAGGGGCAGACCTGTACAGCAAATGAAAAGTGTGAGGATTTTACTTGACCTCTTGAATGCACCATCTTTTTATGATAGTGGTATAAATTCAGTGACGGCTGTTTGCCTCTGTGACTTTGGCAGCGGTCCATTTCAAAGGATGCACACCTAAACCTTAATCACTGCTCAGGCATCTGTACAGTTGTCTGATACCAAGTACTGTCTGATACTAGTGCGTTAAAAACAAAAATGCATATAGTATTATTATTTTTCAACAACTGTATGAATCTGTATGGATATGAGATGATTGCTACACTCTTACTACGCTCTCCTACGCTACTCCCATCATCAATTTTGGATGCAGTGATAATTATTTTACAGAGCTGATGATGGAATTAGCTAACGAGTGAGATATCTCACTTCTTTCTCGTCTCTGTTGAAAGTTGCACATGTGTAGTACCGATCGGGCAGGATGTACTAGGGATCGGGTAGCGAGTGCATGTTGTTGTTGTTGATCGTTCAGCCCCGTCCCCTAAAAGTTATGTTCCAATTCAACAAAACGGCATTGTGAATTACTTTTCAGGGGAAACATATTTGTCGTGGATTACATTTGCTTTTGAGGAATCACAAATACGTTTTAGAAACTAGAAATCGGCATCAATAGGAAGTTAAGGTGGTCTATGGGTCACAAAACACAGGGTTTGCAATTCAACCAGGAGATTGCTGATTGTGTGAACCAAGAAGTTTCGTTGTCTGAACCTAACCAAATACTTTTGGAGCATTTTTGTCTAGTCATTTTTTATGCCAAACCATGATGGTTTTTGTTTACCAAACCTAGTTTTGTTGCCTAAATCTTATATGAACAGATTAGTTTTGTACTATTTTTTGTTTCGCTGCGGTTTCACGTGGTTTAAAACTGTGAAAGTAATCCGTGATGAAATACCTGCCATGAAATGTAATTGGGAGTGCAGTTTAGTTGTATGGGAACGTCACTTTGTAGGAGACAGGGTTGCTTCTTGTGTAGAGTAAGTTAACTAATAAATGAAAAAGTTAAAGTGATATCGGATTGGTGGACTCGTGTACTCGCAGATACCCAATCAAGCATTATTATTTATTTAGGCTACAGGCATTTCCGCTGCTGGTATTGGTATCGTAACAACTCTATTTCAGATCTAAATGACCTGTCGGTTATCTCTGTTTTAGGAGATTAAAAAAAGCAAGTCAATACATAGTCAATATGTTTCTGGCAGGGAGGAGTAAAGACATATAGCACACAGTTGTCACTGCCATCAGCTTACTCATAATGGCTCTTCTGTCCCCCAACTGTCCCTTCCACACAGGCTGTCTGTGTGTGTGTGGTGCTTATTATGTTCCTCTCGCATGCTCTCTCCCTGACAACCTAATTACTGCTTTCAGCGATACACTGACACACAGATCTAAAATTGCAAATGGGAATGCGGCTCACTTTTGACAGGGTGGTTTATGAGATGTTTGTGTGGGAGATTTTTTTTCTTCCTGTTTTTGTTTTTCCTTCTCAGTACTATGGGTAATTATTTACATTTCTGGTGTCACTGAGAAGAAATGGAAGAGAGCGACTGAGAAAGAAGACGACTCTCTCTTTCCGACTGCCAGTCGAGTAGCTCCAAGCATTTGTACTGCAAGCAACGTGATTGATGGATTGATCTATTCTCAGCCATGGTGGCAGGTGTTCTTTTAACAACATTACGCCATTTTGATGAGGTAACACAGCTAGGGAGTGATAATTGGGGGAAATTAAATAGTAAAAGAAAAGAAAATGACTTCCAAGCAATCTCTTGAAACATTTGTCCCTGTGTTGTTTTCCCTTGTGTCTTTTTCCCCTGCGTCTATGATTTGTATGTAGAGTTGGTTGTTGAAGCCCATTTCATTTGATGCCAAGTTCATTTGCGCTCAGTTTTGGCTGAAAACAATGCGTTCAGTTCTATATTGAGTGAGTTGACGATTGATTCGATGCTGTGTGAAGACACAAGGATTTTACACTGTAGGCCACTTATTGTGAAATTTGGTAGGGACACATTCTCACATAGATTTTCTTGCAGTTTTTCTTCTTGTATTTGATATTTGTATGCTTTATAGTTGCCAAACAAGTGAGAGACAGTAGAACAGCAAGCACTGTGTTTCAGTTTTTAGTAATAGTACATTAGTACATTAAATTCACCAAAGTTTCCGAAAAGTTTTTACATTGTACTTCTGGATAGCAAACTCCAGCAAATACCTTAGCACTGCTGTTTTAATCACAAACTTTCACAGCAGAAACTTTTGTTGACTCCGAGTCTCTCTTTATTACCTGTTGCAAGCGATGCACATCCACACTGCTGGAATTCTTTTTTACCAACCTAAAATGTGCAGGAAAACTGAGAGTGTGAGTGGGTAAAATAATCAATGAGTGGATGGGTCGAATTTCTCTTTCTGGCTCTGAGTGGCTGATGGTGTTATTTCTTTCCATATTGAAAGAAAAAAAATTACAATGGGATTACTGTCAAAGCAGTGGGAGATGCACTTGTGTTATTAAGGCCATATGTTTCCCTGGACTTATTCAAGCTGTTGTGTATCTCTTTGACATAGTCACAGCAGCTGCGTGCAAATGGAGACACACCTAAGGAACAGGAATGGTGACGCTACAACCAGGCCCTGCAGGCCCTGCTGCCCACCAGCTACATGAGGACTAAAGAAGTGAGAGTGAGGCTGTGACAGTGTTCTTTTATTTAAATTCTTTATTGCTACTAACACAACCCAAGCAACTGTCTGTCAATGAAAATTAAACTATCAAATGCCAGCGCTATACTCACCAATATTGGCCAGTTGTTAAGTGAAGTGGCTTTCACCGCATTCGCCCCGCTGTCAGCGGTGATGCACCTGGTGGTTTTCATTCAGACCCCATGAGACCAGTGAATCCCTCAAGCCTTTTGCAATCAATTCCCCTGTGTGGTCCTCAGAAAATATGCTATTTCCAAGTATTTACTCTTCAGAACCCATTCATCTTCTATGAAATGAACAATGTAGCTGATGTACGGTTCACATGTGCGATCTGCTTGCTGTTGGAGGTTGCATGTTTCCATGT
The DNA here is from genome assembly GCF_004355925.1 of Anarrhichthys ocellatus. Lineage (NCBI taxonomy): Eukaryota > Metazoa > Chordata > Actinopteri > Perciformes > Anarhichadidae > Anarrhichthys > Anarrhichthys ocellatus. The sequence continues at coordinate 11,053,440 of NW_022280041.1, read as the reverse complement.
TATAGCATGCTCCAGTATCAAGGGATATGAGAGGTTGTTTATGTGCCAGGGAGGGAGCATGCTTGGGGGTTTGTTCATGCAACCGAACTTTGCGTAATCAATATTTGCTTTTGTTTCATTTAATGCATTTAAATTAAACTATCAGTCATTCTATCGCAGAATGTTCTTATTGCTGTTGATGTCAATAGCGATACACATCACTACCCTTTCATTGCCCAGGCTTAAATGTTACCGTGCATAGCATTCAGCAGCACACTCTTCTATCACATGAACAGATAATTTTGCCAGCATCCTCTTCAATAGAAATTCACTTTAATTACAGCCCTCTGCTTGCACAGTGCCTTCTCCCTTAACTTGCAGTCCACACTACTGCTCTGTCTGAGCAAAAGGACTACATGCTTCCAGGAAAGCTTTGATGATATGAATGAATATATTTTATGTTTTAGATATTTCAGTGAACCAGCAGATAGTAGCCATGTGGGATGTAGCTTATTTGAGCATGCTAACGCTAATTAAGGAGTTTTATTTAATCCATTTTCATTTATTCTTCATGTTAAAATATACATTTTTTAAACTGATTCTTCACTTTAAACCCTAAGTTTGCACACAACCTACATTTCCAAAGTACCTCTCCCCGTTAATGAACTTGCTAGCAAGCTAACTCACATGGCCCATTTCACACTGAATGTATTTGGCAAATGAATAGATTATTTCTGTGTACGATATCGTAGAAGGTTAGTCTCTATCTGCATATGACATGGTAAATACAGCCGGAGCAAATAACCCCGATATTTCCATTCTATTCCCAATATTTCCTATTAATTCCCATAAATTCCACACACATTTCTTTTAACTCCCGCATGGCGAGTTTCCACCTTGAATGTTTGCAACCCCACACGTAACACTTGAGCACCACAGTCAGTCTGTTTGCTCTCTAGCTGAATCGCTTGGACCTGCATTTAACATGGCGTTCCGGTCAGTTCCAGCTCATACAGTGTTAATCCAAATGAACCTGTGCACTTTTCCTCATGAACTAACTTCAGCTACAGTCTATCATGTCTAAATTAACATACCGCATGTTTAGGCTATATTTTCGATGTTTGAATGAATTCACTGGGGAGACATCGCAGGAATGTGATTTGCCATGTACTGCTCTTTAAGGTTTGACTGGATGTCGAAATGAATAACTGAATAACTGCAGAAACTAAAAGCATTTTGCTTCTTTATATATTCTTCATTACATATTCAGTACTGCGAGTGGATTTTAAGTATCTTAAAGGATAAGCATTGATGGCATTGAAAAATCTTTCATGGTGCTTTAAAGAGTCATTTCACACAATAGAAAATGCCCCATATCAATTTTACGAAGTGATGTTGTTTCTCTACTTTTCCTGCGTTTAGTTTATAGTCAGAAAGAGACTTTCTTGTGCAAGTTCCTTAGTTCAGCTGCAGCACACTATTTTCAAGAGGAGGTACATGGACCTCCTCATCCAAGTTCCACAGGTTATTTTGTCATAAAAGGGTTATGGTTCAAAAATAGAGTAAAGATTTCACATGTTAAAGAATTCTTTTGACCCCCAAAGTCACTGCTAATAGAAACATAAGCAACAAAGAAGCTCTCGATCCACATAGTGACTCAGGGTTAGTTCCACTATGCAATTTATACAAGGTGACTGAGTGTTAAAAAAAACAACATTCACATGGTGAAGACAATTCCATGGTAAATTTCACTGTACGTTTTCTTTTATGATTTTACATACAGATATTATTGCGGTATTGGGATGTTGATTGCTTTCCTCTCATTCAGTGTTGAGACAGAACAAAAAAAAAGAAACTCCTTGTCTGTGAGTCATCAGTATGAATAATGACACCTTGGGCTCAATGTTTGTTCACAGTTCCCCCTAAAGAACGTCAATTTAAAGAAGGCAAAGTGAAGGACGGCCTGCTCCTCGCCTCGAGTGTTTGAAGGGTGGCAGGCAGCGACAATACACACACGCTGAGTGTGGAGGACTGATCAGGAAAGTAATATGTGCTGTGGGTGGAAAATATACTTGGAGGACGATTGTGTCCTCAACTGGATTAGAAAGTTAAGAGAGAGAAAACACAACGCTGCTCCTTGCAGAGACTTATTTTAACCAGGAAAGCAGATTTACACATTTATCTCACTATTTTTGACTGTTTGTGTGTTTATACTGTGTGAGTGTGTAGCTGTGCACTGATTCATAAACATGTTTCCGTGTGTGTATGTGTGTGTGCATTCATCTCAGCACCACCTGCATCTCAGTCACCTCTCTGCGGCAGATTTTCCGCTTAACATGATAGAAATGCCTATGGCCATGAATAACACATTTACTCTACTGTACCTCAGGCGAAGTATTACATGATCGGTTTCCTCTGCTAGAATATGTTAAATATAGAAAGAGCCAGCGTTCGTTCGGAAAAGCAGAAGCTAAGGAAGCAGCACGATTTTTAAGGATTGAAGAGAAAAAAAATGCTGGAAGACACAGAAAAACAGGGTAGATCAACAAAAAAAAGGGAAAAACAGCCTCAGCAGTCAGTGATGATTTGCGTCCCCTCCAGAATTGCTGGGAAATGGGGGGGGGGGGGGGGGGGGGGGGGG
>NW_022280041.1:10941852-11050720 GCF_004355925.1 Anarrhichthys ocellatus | reverse complement strand
GGGGGGTAGTGTGCATTTGTGCGTACAAGTGCCCATGTGTGTGTCTGTGGGTGTCAGCGCATTTATGTGTCTGAGGGCTGAGTGTGGAAGGGCTAATGGAGTGTTGATTGCCTGGCGGTAAGCAGGCATCAGTGGGTAATTGCAGCTCTACGGTGTAACAGCTCTAAAATGAAGACGCATTTCACATTCGATCACTTGAGCGGCCAGTATGGATGCACATGCACTGAGGCTGTGGGTGATGGAGGGTTATCCTGTGCATGTAGTTCTATAACTAGCCAATGGAGCCAGATTCAACAATTACTATTGATCAGCTGGCCACGGACAAAATGACCCTAACACCTTACCTACCTGGCTCGCTGCTCATATGCGGCTCAGAGTATTGCAAGCTGTTTTTAGTATGCTGCCAAACTGGTTTAAAATGGACTTGCCAGATTTAAAGAAAGTATAGCATGGCATTGTGTAGCACTGTAGAGCCATGCAGAAGAAAACCAAAAGGTGGAAAGCCAGAGTTGGAGCGAACGCCTCCTGCCCTTTCTCTTTCCTTCTGTTTCTCTCTCCCTTCGCGCCTGGTTGAAGTCTCCCCTTGGTGAACCTCACGCGTGTTGCCAGGCGACAAGGTTGCCTGGGAGCAGGGCTTTGATGAACAGTCACAGTGTAATGGAGGTAGCCCTGCCAACACACTGAACACAGGGACGGACAGGTGGACAAACACACGCATGTGTGCAACCACACGCCAGAGTGTGGCATGTGTGCAGCCAGAGCACAAATGCACCCAGTGAAGCCACGTCTGGGGTTGCTTTCTTTCTTTTTTTACTACAACTTTGGCTCAAGCTCATATTTATACAGTACTCACAGTGATTAGCACTAATTTATGATCAAGAAATCTTAATAATTCTTCTATAAGTTACTTCAATTACAGCCTGTGATGAATAGAATATGTCTGCGACAGTCAGGAGCTGCAGCCCTGCTGTTGATTTCTACTGCAGTGACCTCCTGGAGTCCCTGTGTTTTCAAAAATCTATTAGGACATTTCACAGAAACATTCTGCTGCCTTGGCAAATGTAATCCATCATTTTAAATGCAAGGCTGGGATTTTTCTTACTGACTTTACTTTATGAGACTTATCTGTCATGGTCATTCGGTGAGGGGAAAGAAATATAGTTACGCTTGCAATATCCCTTAAACACCCACAGAATGTGTACTGGTGGCTTAATAAAGCTCATGTACAATTCACAGACAACAGACTCAATATCACTGCACACATTCAGACAGTAAGACAATTGGAGAACAACTTGAGTGCAGTGGTCAACACCTTCACCATCTTGATATAACTGCTGTACCAAAATGGCTAGCTGATGGGCCCCGGCATAGCCATGGATGTGGTAATTAAAGAGACATTTGATCAATCTAAGTAATGAGGTTTGTAACCCACACACGCCACTGCCTGAAGCTCCGCTGCTGACATCTGGTTGCCATATCTCTTTGCATTAGCCTAATCTACAAGTTTTTCTAATAATTGGCCACTTTCTCACTCTCTCACTCTGCCAGTGTTGAGCATGGTAGTGATTCAAACTGTGAATCTAGTTCATAAAAGCTTTTACAGTTGCTCCAGGAAAAGTTCTTCTGGCTCACATAAAAGATGTGTTTTACATTTCCAATGTTTCCAACAGCATTTCAATTATAGCTGCAGGCTTACAACTCTCGCAGCCTTTCCAGTCCGCTGCACACACACACCACTAACTGTTGTGTTTGGGGTTACGATAAGGGGCTGTGAGAGCGCCGCCTGCAAACATGCAGCTGGTGGTGGTGAAAGTACTGAACTTCACTTGTAAAAGTATAAGTACAACCATGGAATAATACTCCCTAAAATGGTGTCATATACTGACTTAAACCTAATTTTTTTTTTTGCCAAATTAATGGCAACAAGCTGTAAACACAACATTGACATATTATAGTAGCCTTGAAGTTGATATGGGGAGTGTGTTAGGGAAGAGTGTGTTCTTAACACATCCAGCTGATATGGATTCATTTGGAGTCGTGTCTCTGAACACCACTCGAAAAATGTAAGTCCAATATCCGCTCTCCTTTTCGCTCTGTTTTGCTCACCACCAACTCATGAAGGAAACATTTGACTCTTAAGCTGTTTAATGCTCCAATATGGTCACTAGCTAATAACTAACTGTGTCTATGGTTTGGGCCAACACATTCTCACGTGTTCGGACATGTATGGATGTTTGGTCAGGACACCTTGGTCTAACCGGTAATCCTTTAGCATCATTTTTCAACATGCAGGGTAGTCCAATAGACCTTAACACATAGTTAGTAAGGTTGTGAATTTAAACAAAACCACTTGGTTAGGTTTAGGAAAAGGTAATGGTTTGAGTTAGAGTACATGACGTACATGAAGTAAGTTAAGTACGTTACGTAATGAAACTCCTCCCTACATCTGATATATCAACACATTTTAAAAGAAACACACATCCTATATCAGGATACATAGAAAAACATAAATGAAAAAAACCCGATATAATCACAAATTTGCAGTTACAAAAACCTGAGAAAAGATGAGACATTGCTTGATTGACAAGTATCACTTATCACACATTAATGAGTGTTTAACACCCCAGAGTGAGACAAAGTTATTGTTGGATGAAAAGCTGGAGGATTACCTCATTACATCTTCGACTGTAATTTCACCAAAGCTGCTAAATCCGACTATCCAGTCAGGTTCCAAAATATTTTTCATGCCTATATTATTGAGTAAATTGTCAGTCTGTCGCATGCAGATGGATTGGGTGAAACGGTGTGTGTATGTAGTGTGTGTATTGCTGTAGTGTGCACATCTGTGCACAGGAGTGTGTAGCGACGTCTGAATCCATCAGTCTAATTGTGATTATGGCATTTAATTACGCCAGATGACTTCCACTTCTGTGGTAATCATTATTTGTGTGTTTCTGTGTGTGTTTCTGTGTTTGTCTGTGCACATGTGCTAACAGTTTGGACTGTGCCATTCCTCTCAGACCAAGGATCACACTCGCTCACTCTCTGTCTGTACCACTGCAGGATTAGCTCCATTTCATGTTTCCAGGAAAAGAAAAACTCTGTTGACACGGAAATCCTCATCAAATCATCAAATGTCGTCTTGCTAAAAATACTCACCTCCATGCCGAGCTGTGAAAACATCCATATCTTCTACAGCAGCGACTTAGGTAGAAGACAACACGATGAAATGTCATTGTCACCATTCAGACCGGCTGCATCACCCACCTTTATAAGCACATAACCTCTGTCAAAGGACTTTCAACAATACTGTACTGCAATGACATCAGGGCTGTTTGTGTGATTTCTGAAAGCTTGACTCACGTCTGGCTAACTAAATGACCTGTGACAGCTGGTATGAGAAACACAAAGCCGTGATACACAAGCAGATGGAACGTTGTACAGGCATACACAGCTAACTATGTGTGAATACGGATAATTGGAATAGCAGCAATGTAAACATCCCCACCACATATGGACTAGTGTATTTGTAGGTGTGATACGCATGAGCGGAGAGCTTAATGGAAGATTTCTTGTTGTGTTTGTCGGCAAATGTGTAAGGGCATTTTAGGCATCATCTCCTGTCCCAGTCATCTGACATCACATCTACAGGCAAACATCAGTATTTTGCAACTTTTATTATTTTCAAAATGACGGTAGAGACGTATTCTGTTTTTGGTTGCAAAGTTGTAAGAGGAGAAATGGTGAGCCTTCATGTATCACCAAAGGATCTGGAAAACAGAGAAAAGTAGGTGCAGCTTATTTGAAAATACCTCAATGAGTTTGCAGGAGCATTTTTTTGAAAATGTTTCCCAAAAACCGTTGAGTTTTCGCCACAAAACTGCAAACAATCCTGGGGACACAGCGAGTACGAGCCAAAAGGTTCAACTGTTAAGTTTCAGGCCCTTTTTGTCTAATTTGCATCTTCATAGACAAGGCATACTAAATAGGAAAAGGTGTTAAGTTATGTCCAAGCCATTTTAAGGCATGAAGGTCATTTTGTTCATAGAAAATAACTTTTAGATATTGATAAACAGTGTTGAGTTTTTAGGGGTTTAATCAATGTCAGGAGGGAAACTTTACACTGCCTGTAGAAAACTATGATTGTAGTTGTTAGTGTTCTTTTGTTGCTTTATTTAGAATAAAAACATTTTACAAACATCATGCAAATAATAACTTGTTGAGACTGAAAAAAGTCTGCAGCAGTTTTTGAAATGACACACTAATGTACTAAAATGGATACAAATGCACTTCAGCAAACTGAAACAAATAAAAAAAATCATATTCATGGATGATTTGGAGACAGGATGAACTGCTCTTATATTTGTATATGTAACAATAATACATATAGTATGTATGATGTAAAGTCCATGATCCTTACCCTGACCCTTTGGAGGTAAATGGATTTCACTTAGCTACCATGTACACATGACATAACAATACATTGTTCTAATTCCTTCAACACAATACAATATAAAAGGAAGTTTACATGAATGCCGTAGATGTCAAACTCTAATAATGCCATCATAACAAGTGGCTTATTGTTTTCCTTCCTTATATGAAAGGACTATATCTCTAAGAATGGCAGGATGTTGTGCCAAACTAATTCAATTAATATTTATAAGAGCACCGAAAACATGCTCTCATTAAGTATCTCCCTTGTGTATCTTGTATTTTATTAAACTAAATGTGACTAAATACCTCAGTTTTAAACATCTCTCTTGGTCTCAATACGCACTGACACATGAGTGTACAGTACATAAGACAGGAATGCAGCAGCTATAAAAAGCTCCTCTGTAATATTTTCCTCCAACTCCTGTTTTTAGCATGTAAACCTGTTTACAGCTGGCACCTGCACATGATCCCTATGACCTCTAAAAAACTAATTTGTAATTATAATGACTAACTTATATGAAGTAATTCATATTACCACATTGAATCAACATGACCCTTCTCTTTGCCCTGACTCCATGCAAACATAGTTTGGACATGAATCTGGTAATGTAGGATCATCGTATACCACGATCCAAATCAAACATCTAGCCCTGTGTTTTTCTTAAAAGTCTTCTGTATGTTTCTGTATGTGTCCAAGTGTGTCTCCCAACCCTTGGAGAGTGTGTTACCCCTGAAACCATTTTGTTAGTAAACTCCAAATGGAAAAAGAAACATACAAAATAAACCGGAGGCAGTGGAAGAAGACTGGAACTGACATTTGGCTTCCTTGACTAGAGGCAGAGACAGAGAGAGTCCAGCCTGAGAATTAGAGACTACGGCAGTGAGGGGTGAGGGAGGGAGACCCAGTGCCTCTCCCTCAGCAGTACAGTACAGTATACTCCAAACTCAGTCCAATTTGTGTGTTGGTGGAGGCGGCTGTTGAATAATGGAACTGTGCTGATACCAGTATAGTCTTTACTTTTAGTCAATTAATATCCTACTCTGGCCAAAGTACAAGACTTTATATTATATAATACAGTATTCATAACTACGGATCCCTATGTTTTTGCTAGCTTAGAATGAGCCCTTCATATCTACATAGGGAGCTGGTCCTCCTCATAGAGTCGCACCGCCATGTTTCTACAGTAGCTCAGAATGAACAAACCAAACACTGGATCTAGAGAGGGCCCTTTGCATTTTACGTCACCTGAAGGCCCACGTAGTTCTCAGACATGCATGCAAAACTGCTGTAACGTGAGCCGCCGAGTTCAAAACTGTGGTACGAGCAGCTGGCCTCTGAGCAAGGCAAACAGCGCTACGCTGTTTTGCACTTGGAGGCTCATGTTACCGCAGTCTTGGAAAGGGAGGGGTTTTCAGTTGATTGAAATCTGCAACCATCCAAAGTAATCAAGTATAAAATGGTAAAAAAAAAGGATACTGTGCCATTTCTTAAACATAAAATGTTTCAGATGACCTTCAGGACATTTGGGTATTCAGGAGTATGCTTTTGGGTGCTTGAACAAATTCAAGGATATCTGAACACATTTTTCACTTCTAATTAAGAACAACTTGTGCAAAGTGACAGCATTTCTACTTAAATAAGATATTTTGGTCGTCTTTTCAATCAGCAGCAATGTCCTCCTTAACCCGACCCTGCCTTGTTTTTCTCTGTTTTTCTCTGTCCTGTCGACATCTGACAGCAACAACAACACAAGCGGCGGTGGCGGCGGTGGTGACAGTGCCAGAGGCCATGCTGCACTGCCACACAGTGATCAGTGACAGTGTCTGTTGCCTCCCTCTTCTCCTCCTTCCCCCCCACCCCCCACCCTCAATTCCTCTCACCTCCTCCCTCTTGCTCCTTCTCTGTCTCAACTGATAGACACCTGAGCAAGACAAGAGGTCAAGCTAGCCACCACCACAGAGGGTGGCCTACCTCCACCCTCTGATGGAGGGTGTGTAACTGTGTGTGTGAGTGTGTGGTTGATGCAATGGATGGGTGTTCAGGCCTTTTGACTTAATATTCTCCTTTGATTTTGCAGTTTTGGCCCTTTCTTCGACTCCTGTCCCTCTCATCTACGTTAAATAAGTATTGTTCCACTTACTTTAAGGCCCATTTTCAATTTGTTCAATTGAACAAAATGGCAGAAATGTAAAAGACATGCTAAACTATTGAAGAAAATGTTTTACAAGGGGACATATCAAGCAAATTTTCAGGTTCATACTTTTATTTGGGTTTCTGTTTGAACACGCTTTATTGTTCCAAATACACATTTTCTTAAACTGTCTGTCTAAAAATACCTGGATTCATCCTTTGTCTGAAAAGCTCTGTTATAGGACCTGTCTCTTTAAGCCCCCCTCCCGAAAAAAACCCTGTATGCTCTGATTGGCTTATGTGAAAATGATGGTGCGCCTTTGCAAAGGTAGTATTCAAGCTGAGGGTGGAAATACTCAGATGGGTGGTTACTCAGAACCATCTGAGAAAACGTCGTTGGAAACTGTTTGGAAAAGGGCAGACGGTTTCAAAAAATACTTGACAGGTGATCGGATAAACCATCTATTAATCAAACTCTTGCCGGCACCAGTTGGGAGAAAAGCAAAAACATATTTCCGTCCAGAAAATGGTTCAGTGCCATTCTTTTCTTTTCTTTCAATGAAGAATTGTTCTCCAGTTTAAATATATTTGATGCTATTGCAGCATCTACGCTAACCTATTCAGGAGCCTCCATTGTTGTTTAGAATGTGCAATCGCCTCTTTAGGTTAGCTCACACACACCTAAACCACGTCCGTAGTTGCTGGACGCTGATTGGTCCGTGCTTTGGTTTATCTTATTTTTGTGTGGTATGTGAATGGCTTGTTGAATCAAATGTCTGATCTAGACAGCCTACTAAAAACTGACTGAGTCGTCTTATTTCCCAGATTGTGGGTTGTCCAGATATACGGATGTATGAACACCAAACAAATTTGTCATGATATGTCCCCTTTAATGCTTGACTGAAGTGGAAAATGCTGCATACCGAAAAGTGTGATGTGATAAAAAGTGATGGTACGCCTGAACATTGTGTTACCTGCTTCTGCTTCTTCTGATGTGGACAAAGCTGTCATGTCTTAAAACACCATTGTTTATACAGAGGAGAAATCAATAACAAGTGTGTGTTTTAAGCTAAATGCTAACATTATTAGCACCTAGTCGAATAATGAAAACACATTTACATGATCTGTGGAGAACAACTGCAGTCCTCTGCTATTAGCCACAATCAGCCCTATACTGAAGCAATGTAGGGGATCAAAAGTGTTGCTCATTGGCACATTGATGGTGATTTAGAGTGCAGACATGGTTTTACATACTCACCTTCCCCTACCAAATTTTTCCAAGATGGCTTGGGATTCAAACCAGCGTGCCTCTAGCCACAAGTCTGCATTTCTAATCTGCTGCTCTGCTGGTTCATCACCCTCCCTCTTCCACTCCACAAGTATTTATATTCCCTCCCAGGGCCAGACAGATGGGAGTGTTTAGGAATAAAAGCGTCAGTATTTACCATATTATTTACTAGCATCAGCGCTAGCCCCTTTGGCGATGCCGGCCTCAGAAAAAAACAACCTGCTTTTCCTCTCCCTGCTCCTCCGTCTCCTCCCTAGCTTACCTGGACCATTTAGGATTTATGTGGGACAACTACCGTGTTGAAGCCATTTCGTAGCTTGATCAAAGATATGTCAGCGCTGGGGATTCACTGCACTGACCCACAGGTTAAGAGTGTGTTTCGCACACTCTGTAGCATATATATCATACTGTGACAGACGAATGGTTTTGTATCTCCGCGGACAACCTGAAACCAAACGTAGACACTAATGGATTTGTCTTTGCAGCGTGAGTGGGACAAAGTCATAACAAGTGAGTGACTCGAATGATATTATAAAGAAAGATATTTATCTGGAGGTTTTGTAGTACGTCATGCAAACACACCGGTGGACATTTTGTCATCAACAAGATAGAAACGTCCTACTCTGATAAGATTTTGGAGTGCCTTGATGCACATATTTGCATATTAATGAGGAAAAACGTCTTTCTTCTGATCCACTGTAACTTCCTGAAGATATAAAACCAGAGGCCAAAGCTATAAACCCAAATGTGTGACATCACACAAAATGAGGTATGACTATGTGCACAACGGGCTATATTAAACATATTAATGTGTTTGAAGTGGGACACTAATGTTGAGAGACTGTCCACAAAACATCATACAAGTTTAGTTGCCATAGGGACAAAGCATAATCAGTAACCTTAAGATGAACTGTTTTTAAGGCTGAACAAGGCTGCATGTGTGTGTGTGTGTTTCTACATGTGTAGAAGTACAACTTTGTATGTGTCTGATGCTGGGAGTGTGTAATTATGGGCAGATTATGGGAGAGGCGGACGGCATGAAGCAGTCTTTGATGGGATTAAGCACTCAATTACCCAGCTAAATCTGCCCCCCCCCAAAACACCCACACATGCATACACATGATTGAACAGACACCTTTGTGAGTACACAAATGCACACAAACAGAAGGCTTTCTCTTTTACTGCAACTAAGTACATGATCCATGCACACACCTTATGCAACATATCGCTCTCATATCTCTTTCTTATCCAAGTCATCAGTCCAGCTGTTAGTCAGTCCATTTGTCTCATCTTGGGTATCAGACATTTTCCTGTTTCTATGATAATGGACAGAGAGGCCTAAGAAGGATTGCATTCTTCAACAGATTTAAATGGTTAATCTATCTAAAAATACTTGACAAAGGCAGAAAAAAGTCCAAAACATAATCCAGATTTATGTAACTGAACTTAGTTTTTTTCATTATTCCTACACCATGGATCACCTCACAACCCTTCAGATTTATCTTGAGACACTTAAGGCCCAAAATGTTGTCAAAAAAGTTAACAAACAGCTTTACTTGATGACATACAATGCATTTTGTATACTCTTTATGTACAGCATAAGCTATTATATGTCAGTTAAATCTTTGTTTTAGGTTAAAATGTACATCTTACCCTTTCAGTTCACTTGATGATGATCAAAGATGTTGGTCTCACTGCATCTAAAAGGGCCATTGAAGACATCTCCCTCTCCAATGTCTGTCTTCAATAATCACAGAGAGGCACCAGGAGGTTGAAATTGGCTTCATTGGCACACATGGGCAGAGCATCAGACTGCTATGTCTGCTGTACAGCATGTTGGAGTGAAATGATGAAATTATCAAGTTTATCAGTCTGTGGTGTTCAATAGTGCATCGGGTAATGGATATAATAATGCGAATTGTCTCAGCGGGGAGTCCGGTGTCTGCTCTCCAGCAAATGGATTCATAACGTCACAGAAATCTGTAAGGTTATTGTTAGATCCATTAGCGAGACGTGAAATGTCTAAATGTGGTCTAATTGAGACCAAGTATGCCATCATGACGTGAAGTAGATTCGGTAGCTACCACAGCATACATGCACTGGTGAACCATAGCAACCTCTGTAAAGCAGTCAGAGAGACCCCCCACCCAAAAGAAAAATATATATATTCAAATGCACCGGCTGAGCTGTTTGCCTTGTGCTGGAAAGGTCTACAGTAGCAGGCAAGATTTCTAATTTCTGCACATAGAAACTGTCTGCTTTGAGTTTCTTTCCTATTTTAACAACAATATTCTCTTTACATGCATTGGTTATGGTTAGTCTTGAGAGTGGTATAGAGTTCATACTTGACAGAGAAAGAAAGAAAGAAAGAAAGAAAGAAAGGCTGCTTGCCAAGCAGGGGTCATTTAAGGGTGGCCAATCATCCAATTATCTGGATAAAACAGGTGGCACCTCATTGGGAAAGCTCATTAAAATGGCGTTCAATCTTGGCTCTTGGCTGCCTCTGGATATGAAAGCACATTTCCTGTTTGGCCTGCTGAAATTTTTCAAATAAAGTCAGGCTGGAACGAGGAGAGGCTTTCTCTGACGCTGAATAATTGGAGCCAGTCAAGATTTACTTGCTATTTCTCTTGTGGAATCCATGGTGGACTGGTCATCATGATGGAGTCTGGTCTTAGGCCTTGGGCTTTGTCAGCAGAGCAATGCATCCCATCTATTCTGGGGTCGTCCTTTTAATGCAAGAGCAGTCTTTTCTTCAATCTCACAAGTTCACAATGTCTGCTAGATGGCTGGTTATGGTGCGTGAAAGTTCAAATTGAACTTCTGGATAAAGGTACCCATACCAAAGACACACACACATACACCTACACACAAGCACTGCAAAGGCAGTTTACGGCCATGTATTCTGAGGGCTGTTGGGTTTACTTCAATACTCGTGGTAGTTAGAGGAATCACACTATGACATTTTTCTCCATATTGCAAATGGTCTATAAAAGCAAAGGTCAGGCTTTTTTTTTTCTCAGAGCGATTGCTCACCAATGTGGAAAAGAGAGGTCGATTGGGGAAATAGTGGGAATTGGTTTGTAAGCGCGCTTACAGTTACCATGTCAGGGACAATAAGTCCTAATAGCTGTAAGGGGCAAACAGGGGAGAAAAGCATACAGGCTTCTTTCCACTTGGAAACCAGCTGTTTAAAATTGTTGGTCGATTAAAATCAACACATTTGGCTTATTTGTTTATTTGCTTTTATGAGGCAACACTTGATCACATGCAGCACTGGGTCGCCACCTGAGTTTGCTACAAACCTCAACAGCAGAACTTTAGTGTGTTCACTCGTTCACTTCATTAGCATCGCAACAAGTTTTACTTCACGTGTTCAACTCAAACCAATGACGCCTAGCATGTGGCAATGATGACTAAAAATCATTATGTAACCCAAATGTTTCTAAATTGCATGCAAACATGCACTGCAATGGAATATTTGGAAATCAAACAATTGATATTTGAGATTTGAACGTGTTAAAATGATGCATATTTCAGGGGTTATATTTGAATATATTTTGAATATATTTGAAATTACATGTTGAATATATTTGAAATTACACGTTTTTCTGTCGAAAACCACGTGGAATTGAATTGAATTCATCCTCCACAGGAAGCTTATTAGACACTGGGTCTTAAAAAGTAGGCAACATGAATAAATAATAATGGCAAGCTAAGCAGCAATAAAACAGTCAAGAATACATCAACCTCCTCCATCACTGGTGTCCAAAGCACAGTATGCAAGATGTACCATAACTGCAAGCCATCAAGACCCCGTTTGAAGTACAGCACACCTCGCTCAGACCTTTCAGCTTTCCAGGGCTGTGGACTTGTGTTCGCTCTGCACCCTTTCCTTGCAGGGATAGTCTGGGCTCACTGTCAACCGCGACGGACCGTCCGTGCTGTTTCCTGTTGTTGAGCCATAAAACAGTCCACAATGTACAGTAGAATGCAGTGTGAACGGTGGTAGGGGCTGCTAGTCTTCCTGGCAATGATCTTGTTTGTGTAATGGTGTCTCACATTAGTGTGGTAGTTTATGTCAGTTAAAAGAAGTAGATATAGCACCTCCAGATACATTTTAGTGCAACATTCACACCATCCATGCCTGGCCAAGTAAAATATACGAATGCTGTACATTTTTAATTGGGAATAGTGACGTACATTTTTTAAATAAACAAACTCAATAAATATTCATCATCATGTCCCTTGCTAATAATATTGAACAAAGTCGATATTGGCCCACTCTGCCCTGTGATGTGGAGAAAAGCCTAAAGCCAGGTGTGGAGGCGAGGAGGCATTCCCAGTTCCCCCGGAGAAGGAGAGCTAATGCTCCCAGACAGCGGGGAACGGCTGCTATCCCGGCCTGTCACAACCACTCTGGACCCTCACAGCTGAGGCCGTCACACTGAAACCAAGTGCTCCGCAGAGAAGAACGGGACACAGGGAGAGGAGGAGGGACAAGGGGTATAAAGGAGAAGATTTACATGTGTGGCTGTTCTCTTTATGCCACCCAGAGGACCCAGTGGATTTAGAGGATTTATTGATACCACCTGAGAAGGTAGGAGGTTGCAGTGGGTGTGAATGATATTGATGTTTTTATAATTTTAGCTTTTATATGTGATACACCTTCTGGTCATACTCATATGGTCTTCTTGTGTCCTTCTCTGTGTACTTTCAGAAGTTTGCACTCAGTGATTCAGATGATGCTCTAACTAGTATCATGGTTCCCCGTTGTCATTAATTGGACTTGGACATTCGTCAGGTGGCCAGAGACCAGGACTCCAGTTTGGACCCCAAATTTGGATTTGTCTGTTGGTTTTATACGTTTACCAATATATTTACCATTTAAACTTCCTTAGACAATAATGTCAATCTTGTGTTTTCCGCTTGCTGTGCTTCCTTTCTAGTGGCCAAAATTAATTTGAACTGCTTTCAAGGCTGGCACTGTGCTGTGTACTTGTAGTATGTGACCGGGTTGTCTCAAATCGAACATGGCTGTTGTCCACTTACCGGGAATGGCAACCGCAACATTTGTAAATGGATAGCTTAGCTTAGCTTCTATCATCAGGTCAAATTCGTTATGTATATAACACTTTTATGACCACACATCTGTAAAACTACTGACATTCCCATCAGCCTCAGCTTTACTTTGTGTTAGTGCTAATTAGTAAATGTTAGCAGTGACAGTGAACATGGTCACATGCTTAGCATCAGAGCATTAGCATTTTTATTGTGAGCATGCTGATGCTAGCATTTAGCTCAAAGCATGGCTGTGCCTGAGTACTGAGACGCTAGCATGACTGTGAACTTAAGTCTTGTTTTATTCTCAAACTCATCTCCTGAGAGGAGTTGGATCAACCACTGATGTTAAGCTGTACGAAATATAAGACAATATAGGACTATCTAGAGAAAGTGAGAATTCCAACAATATGTTAACAAAAGCATTGTCAAAAAGACAGCTTTTTAAAGATATATTTATCAAATAGTTGTTGATTATGTCTTTGTCATATTTGTTCTTTCTGATGACTCCGTAATACAAATTTTACTTGACTATTTGTGTCACTTTTTGCCTCTCTGTCCTTCCAGTCCAGCCACACTTCCACATTCATTGCCATTCTCTACCTGTCCACCAGTTGCCCTCTGACTTTCCTCTGTCTAAGCCACTCCCTCTTGACCTGCAGTAAGCCTTTCAGTGGCCCAATCCCAATGTCCCCCCTAAACCCTCAAACCGTGAAGCCTCAAGGACCTACTGACATCACCTGGTAAATGGTTGAGTGTGAGAGACTGTGAGGGCTTGAAATGGTGTAAATAGGAATGGGACAGCACTTTGCTGCAACATATCACGTTAACATGAAAACGACAAAAAATATGATGTACAATTGTGGGTATTTATTTTATACTTTGTACTCCCTGATTTGAACGTCTTCCTGGCTCTTTCCTCACAAGATGAGGTAATTACATATAACCTATTTACTCATTTTTGTCAAAACAGCTTCAATGACAAAATCAAATATTTGATGAATGAATAAATAAATATCTTCTGATTTCATGTTTATTTTTTGTTCCATCTTTAACCCTTAATGTTTCAGAGTAAATGTAATACTCCAGGATGAACACACATGAGCCGTCCTCTTTGTTTACCTTTTTTACGTCTCAATGCGTCCACTGGTTACCCCGTGTTTAACGTCACATTGGAATGATTTGTGGGTAATTCCCTTAGGCTAAGTCAGCATACCATGCTGACTTACGGTAAGGGTTCATAAAGGGCTCAAAATGTCTGCAAGAGAGCCCTCAAACACTCAATGATTTGACAGTGGGACATCCCTAAACCCTCACGGACTTCGTGGGAGCGCGCCTCAAAGTCCGTGAGTCCGTAAGGGGGGACATTGTGATTGGGCCAGTCAGTCACCTGACACTCCCTGCCCTCCTGATCACCTGTCCCAACTTTCCTCATCAGCCCTGCAGATATTCAACACCCCCGTTTTCACTTTCTCCTTGCCAGATTGTCAAAGTTGCCATAGTTGTTTTGTAGCTTCATGCTTTTGCATTTGAGCATCTTTTATCTGAGACCTGAAACTCGTGACCCGGTGGTTTTGAACCTCTGCCTGATATTTGTGGATTTTGGATTTCCTGCGTGCCCCTTTGGACTTGTTTGGAGTGTCTTTCTGGTTTTGACCCTCGTCTGCCTCATTACACAGTAAGCCTATCCAGTTTTTACAATACATCCCTGAACTTTATCCGTTTACCTTCCCTGTCTACATTTGGGTCTTACATCCATATTGAAATCAAGTTGCCCCACACTTGATTTCAATATGCCTGTGTATTATGTTTTACTTAGTTTAGTTACTTATTATAAGCCCAACCACAATGTTTTTTCTACATCTAGTGGTTTTGTTGCCTGAGAGTAACGAAGTGGTTTGGTTTGAATTCTCTACATTAACCATGTCTTTACTGCAACCGTGTGCTGGGCTACCTAAGGCTAGATAGTGTGTGTGTATGTGACGAGTTGTGATGAGGTCTAATGGGTGAATGCAACAACATTAAAGTCCGTATCTCGTTTGAAGGCCACATATACAGCAAAGTTTGAGATCTGAGTATTAAAATGGATTTAGTGTTCACCCTTTTAAAAAGGAAATGCAGTTTTGTAAACACACCACAGTTTGAGAGTGAAGTTAAGTTATATGCTGTGAAATATTTATGAATTTGCTGTGTTGCCTTTGTAAGAAAAGTCTCCTATATTACTCATTCTTCTGAGCCATACAAATAGAATGGCTGTGCTGTTGCAGGCAGACAAGGTGCAGCAGCTTTCACTGCACTGACAGAGACAGTAAAGATTGGATGAATGGACTGAAGGGCACAGGGGGAGAGTTTTTTTTTGTCAAATGTGAAAACTTCCTAACTCAGCTTACCCCTGACCAGTCACATTTGAAATTCCTCCAGTAGTCGTCTTTTCTATATAAAAAAGAAGCAAGTAAAAAAAAAAAAAAAAAAGAGGATGGGGGTTAGAATGAAGAGAGCAAAATAGATCAATATTTAATTTTCTCCCCAGGAGATATGTGCAGGCACTAATCAGCAGTGGCTGGAAAAGATGACACCTGGAATAGCAAGCAGCAGAGCTGAGCTGTCCTCTCCTTCCACCACCTCTTTTGCCTCCCAGGGTATTTTCTCACTTCGGCTCCGCTCTCTCCGTCAGCCCTGCTTCTCTCGTTCACTCGGTCAAACCCATTGCTCCATCTCTCTCTCTCTCTCTCTCTCTCTCTCTCTCTCTCTCTGTGCTTCCTATCAGCTCTGGAGCTTCTTTCTCTGACTCTTCTTGCCGTCATCTCTCATTCTCCCCCAATTCATCCTCTGCCCTCGCCGTCTCACTTTTCCCTCTGCCACATCTCTCGCCCTCACTCCCCCTTCCCTCTCTTTCGCCAACGTCTTTGCCCAATCTCTTCTTTCTCACTTTCAATCTTTTGCTCAATAACTACTTGTCCAGCACGACAGACCAGCAGAGATTGGTCTCGCAGGAGAAAGCAGAGATTCGCCAAGCAAAATCATTGTATGTGCGACAGGTATCATTTCCAGCCGTGCGTGGAATTGGTAATCCTGCATCGTGGGCTCTTTGTTCATTACAAAAGCTCACCGACATGAATCTTGCCTCATGTACACATGACACATATACCCTTGTTGGAGATATATGGCACTTTAGGATAAAATAAACTGTCACACTCCGGTGATATTTCCTGGAGAGAAGAATTATAACCCAGAACTGAAGCGATTTCACCAGACTGCTTGTGATTTGATTTGCAAGGCTCTCATATTTTCATTTAGCAAAATGGTGCAACCCATCTGTATTTCAAAAGCATTTCAAATTTATGTTTCTTCTCTCACTCGGGGTTTAACAAGACCTCAAAGGCAATGTGCTTCATTTACAACTTGGAACAAATTCATACAAATTGGGTCTAAAAGCTTCAAATTACTGCTCTGTTTTTCGGGCAAAAGATGCTTGCCTGATAGATATGGTAGCATAGTTTTGAATATACGATTGCTGGGGGAAGTACTCAGATCCTGTACTTACAGTAATTAAAGCAATGCCTCCAAGTAAAAGTACTACATTAGAAGGAAAAGTCCTGCATTCAAAACTTAATTTAGTACAAAAAGTAAAGTGCTCTCATCAAAATATACAGTACTTAAAATACGTTATAAATCTTCTTTTAACACTGTATAATTATAGTTTTAACCTATTCATAATACATACATTCTAAAGCATTTTTTTCAAACATTTAATCACAAAAGCTGTGCAATAAGAATGGAAAAGTGTGCGTCATAATTCTGAGATTCAAACCAGTAACACAAGATTTAGAGTACAAGTGGATTATGCGTACATATATTAGCTCCCCTCAGTTGAGTTAACTATGGTGGTAGTATGGATAGAGTTAAAACAAATATCATCAAGATTAATTGGAACGCTTTATTTAGAGGTTTCGTAAAAGTGTACAGAATGTTTTTTTCCATCGTCATGATGTCTCTGATAGTTTCTGAAGTAAGGCTTCACAAATGTGACTCACTGTTTTGCAGGCCAAACATACCATGGCTATAAAATGGAAAATTCCAAATGTCCTGTTTTTTAGCTGGTTGTTAAAAGACCTTCCCTGTTACCTGACAAAGAAAATTATTATAATATAAGCTGAATGCAGTTTCCTGCTTGTTTCCAGTGTTGCTGCTGTACAGGCCCATGATGCAGATAATGATGCACATTGGTGCAGAGCTGCATGTGGTACAGTGGGAGTGATATTTCATGGATGGAAAGCTGCCAATTTCATCTATTTACAATACATTTAAAGCTGACGCCAGGTGTAACTGGTAATCACGCTACAATTTTTCACAGCTTCCTGGTCACAGTTCATATATTTCATTGAACTATTTTTCATGCTCACTACCTGCCCAATTCTCACTGCTGGCTATCCCACTGTGCTCCTCAAGAGGCACTTGCTGCTACTCATAAAAGCTGGGTTTACACTTGATGGGTTGGATGGTTTCTCCCATCGATAGCACCACCACACTATAGACGGAGACTTCCACGACTTCCACGTCTCTTGCTTTAATCATAGTACCCACAGTAACTGTTTACATTCTTTGATTTACTTTGTGATATAGAGTAACAATGGGTTACGCACACAAACTGGATTTGGATCCAGGTAACTTCAGCCGTGTTTCCACTGCATTGTACGGATCAACTCCATTGTCCGAATCTGGGTTGAGTGTAAACAATTGTGATCCCCATTAACAATAATGTTAGCGTGGCAATTTTAAAGTGGCAGGTTTGTGCAGGATGTCACGTGTCACAATTATAACAATTATCTCTGACCAATCAGCGATCTGCAGTGTTTTAACTCAACCTTCTAGTATCGGCTCAGCTCGCTGGGAACCTCGAGTGATGTGGTTCTAAAATAAGCACCACGTGCCATCCTCGACTTTTGCTGACTGAAATATGAAAAGATTGTTGTCATGTGTAATGAACTAAACTGGACTTGACTGGTTGGTGGGAGCTCGGCTTTCTGTGACTTGTCTCGTTACTTACATTCTAACTATTTATTTATTCATTCATTTAATTGTTTATTTTAGCAGGGGCCGATCACAAGTTAGAGTTAGCTAGAAGATCATTTGCATCAGTTGTCTCTGGGCAGGTAGACAAAAAACATCCACTTTACAATAAATACACTACATAAAACTACACAATACCTTATAGTCCATCAGTGTGAGATAATGAATAAAATCTGCAGGATGAGTAGAACACAATTGCTGTGCAACCACTGTGCTTACACTATATCCTCTCTTTCACTGTAATTGAGTTCAGCAACCATGTTTAGCAGGTTTGCGGTAGATGAATTTGCTAGATGTGTGTTACTGAATCGGAGCAGATTTCTTCAACTTCCACTAAGTTGTCTTCACGTCAACAACTTACACCAGGATGGCGTTTTTGTCGTTTCAAATTGGGTTTATATAAAGGAAGGATAAGAAAGTGGGATTTATTTGGTCTTTTGTGTTCTCACACTCACTGTGAGTGGGCAGAGAGACTACATTTGGACTCTGTGGTCCACTAACTTGTCGCTCTACCTACCCGTATTTGCTGCTCTGTTTCAACAATGTCAGGCTGAAAATGCCGCTAAAGGCAGGCTGAAATTTAACAGTGGTGTTCTGTCGGGAGATGAAGTCAATAAAACCAAGTAAGAGTAGAAGAGTAAAAAAAAGTCCTACCATTCAAGAAGTCAGCCTAAGGGAAACACTGCTAGTACCTTTCAAACCCAAACCATTCTGCCATCCTGCAATATCTCTCTGTTCAATTTCTTCACTGCAGAGAATGAGTGAAAGAGATAAGAGCTTTTGGCGGTAAGTGGACCTTATCAAGTGGACGGAAAGGTTGTTCAAGGTTGATCTGTTGTGGGCAATTCTGACATCGGACAGCTAGCTAATCAAGCTGTCCTGCAGATAGCCAAAAGCACACACACACACACACACACACACACACACGCACATACACAACCAGAGCAAAACAGAAACTCAAGAGACAGAATTACCATACAAGACTTCCCTTTCAATATTTCACTTTACAGTGTATTTCTTCTGACACTCAGACAACCATCTGCGGCCTGTTGGTGGGCACAGTATTGGTCTCCGATGGCGGAAGAGTATCTATATGTGTGAGATGGAGGTCTCCTCTGTCGACACAAAGCCTCTGGGGGAGAAGAAGGAGAGGCAAAGCGACAGAGAGAGGCAGTAAACCTTTGGCCCCAATGGGGAGTTCCAATACAGCTGCTGCCTGCCTGGCTCTTTCCCTCTGACTCTCTGCACGACCTGTCTGCCCACACACAAACACGCACACATTACAATGAAAACTGATGACAGCCGTGGCACTGCAGTGGGTGTGTGTGGGTGTGTGTGTGTGTGTGTGTGTGTGTGTGTGTGTGTGTCATAAAGGCAAAGTGCAATCACGACTCAGAAATAGTCGATTTCATACTTAAACCCTCTGCTCGGCCCATGAGACAGAAGGTGACTGATCACACACACACACACACACACACAGCTTCTCCCCTAGTGGGAGCCAACGTGTTTAATTAATACTGACACCATACTCGTAGCAGGAAACTGTGCTTGTGTGAGTGTGTGCGACAGTGTGAGCCCAGAAGTCGCTGCAGCTACACTATATGGAGCATGAATGGCCATAAAATATTATGCAAAGCTCATTCCCACACATTGTGAAGCCAATCTCCCTCTCAATGTCACCTACAAAGTCTCAGAAGCCCTCAATTAACTTATTAGCAATTCTGCAGAGCTTAACATGGCCGCTAATGAAGGAAGTGTGGAAAGGAAATGAACTTAATGGGAGGAAATAGGAATCTGGGGCAACGCATTTTGTAGTGCTCTCCCTCATTTTTCGATGGGGGTCAAAAGTTATAAGTTGTTGATATCTTTTAAAATGTTTGCTGGCATATTTCAGGCTAAAGCGATAAGACTGGCTGGAGAGGACGTCAGTGCGGGTGAATTTGCTTGTAGAAGCGCAACGCTGTGCCGTCTCAGCATCTTATGCGTGAGTGAAAAGCCGACCTCTCTTTCCTTTTATTTATTTGTCTCCCATGTGTGGCTTTCTGATGCCATCACATTACTCTCCTCTCATCTTATTGTCTGTCCAACCCCATCACCATGGTCCTCTAGTGGGGTGATAATGGCCACTGCTGCTGGTCTGGGTGTGCCGTTGTTGATGTGAGTTAATATGCAGTCCCTATCATATTATGCTGATATTGGCTCATGTCAAATAGAAATATCACACTGTAAACCCATTGCTGAGCTGCTACAACTGAACATTTTACCATATGATATATCAAAACAAAGATTAATGTTCAAACAATAATACGGTATAAATGCAACACTGATTAGATAAAAAAACATCATAGAAATATATATTATATTGAATGACTGTACAGTATATTACCTTTTTTAATTGATATTGATGAGCTTGTTAGCAAACAGTAGCCTATGTTGCATAGGCAACTTTAGTATTAATTGGAGATAAAACTTAGCTGAATTTCAGGAGCAGGACCACACCTCAGCCACTCGCCCACTTCCGGCCACACTCCTATAAATACCTACCCACTCTAAGCCTCGGCTCGCTCGCGTTTTCTGCATCCCACCCTCCCTCCCTCTCGTTAGTTATCTCCCCCCATAATCATCATCCTATATCCCCTATGGAGACCGGGGGATCTGCAAGGCCCGGGAGCCGCAGTGGATCCTCAGCTAAGCCTCCCCCAAACCGCATCAAGCTAAATCTCCATCAACCATTTCTCAACACTCCAAACATCCAACGAAGGCTCGCTCCGGCCGAGGTGGGGTCCTAAGCTAGTGAATTTGTAGTTGTGTGTCTGTCCCGCTGATGAACGTATTTTCACTTCCCTTTTAACTCTCTCTTGTTCTCCACCACCTCCTTAGGGAAACGTCTGTCTCTTTAGCTGCTAGATGCTCCAGTTTGTTCACCAGCTCGCTGCTAATTTGATGTGAGGTTTGCTGCTGGACCTTAAAACCTTCAGTTTGAGAACCGCTCCCTGCTGGGGCCTAAAACGTTGCTGATGACAGTGCAGAGTGAACCAAAACTAGATTAAGTTGCAGCCGGAAAACCAAAACAATGAGTTGATGTTGATGATTATATTCCCAATTCTTTCTATATTTTTCAACAATGGTCTTCCTCAGATAATGATCTCCCAGAGAAATGGTGTGTCTTTTGTCTTAGATTTTTCTTACCTGAAAAGATTCTATGGATCTTGGGCCTCCTAATGGTTGCACAATGTTCATAACTATCATTGGTGAAACCCAAGTTGTGTGAAAAAGCAGAATTATCCCTTATGTAATCATTCCTCTCCCTCATTCCTGCCCTCTCTCTCCAAACTCTTCGTCATCTCCTCCAGCACTTCTCTCCCTCTCTCTCCAAACTCTTTGTCAGCTTCTGCTTCTCTCTCTCTTTCTGCATCTTCATTCTCTCCATCTACTGCTGTCCTTCCTGAATCACCCCCCCCCCCCCCCACCCCCGCAAGCAGTAACCGTCTTGCACAAAATGACGCAATGGTTGTAATTGGCTGCCCTCTGCCACAAATCAGATCACAGCTGGCGCTGGGAGTGCTCTGGCGATTACCCATAACCCCCCAACCCCACAGATCAGGGGCCAAATCCAGAGAGAGCGGAAGACAGGCAAGAGGAAAAGGGTTGGAGACTAATTCTGTTCATCTACTGTGGTTTTTCCTCTCGTCAGCCCCTCGCCACCACATTGATAGTGGTCATCCATCGATTGACGGTATTACAAACAACAGCTCATTCTTAAGTGGCTCCTTTTCAGATTGGCCCCGAGCTGATGAGACAGAGCATTGAGAGGGCGAAAGATTATAAAGACCTATTCTGTTTCTAAAACATCAGCTGTCAAATACCTTTCTCCTCCCTTTTCTGTCGCTCCATTTCTCATTCACTCTCCCATCGCTTTCTTTCTGTAAAGAGAAAAAAGCTGATGAGATCTTTGGGCCTGTGAGCAATTGACTGGAGATTGCACGGCCCTCTCAGACACTCCATCGACCCTATGTTCTCAGCAAGGGGGTCACGCTTGATGTGGTCCTTTATTAGCTCAAATTAGGCCTCTGTGTCTCCAAGAAGGGAACATCCATCTCCTTATTCATTTGTTCGTCTTGTCCCATTTATTTACTTAGTTGGCTAGGCAGTGGGCTGTTTGGACAGAGAGCAGTGGTTGCCCCAGGCAGGGACACAAATAACATCTTATGCACATTAGTTACAAATCTCCACTGCAAGGTGAAGGTCAGAAAACGGGAAATATGGGAAGCTAAAAGAGGAATAGGAGGAACATTGTCCAATCTTACTGGAAAGTGTGCATGATTTAACTCAATATTTATTTATTTATGTTTTTTTCTTTTTTTTAAAGAATATATTTAGACTGTTTAACATTTTGTCATTTAGCTCTATTCTATTCACTCAGTTACAATTATAGTGACATGAAATCATTTTTGTTAAACCGCTTTTAAGAAATGGGGATCAGTATTTCACCCCTACTACTCGCTCCATGAAATTTAAACTCACGGTCATCAAAAAAAAAGCCAACAAGTAACTACCAGTAGGGCAAGAATTCTCAAAATTCAACTTCACTAAATAACACTGCTTTATAATCTCAACCTCCTTGGTGATCCATTAATCGAGTCAGCTGCCGAAAAGCTTTGCATGTATGAGCTGAAGGAGACACCAGTTGTGGAAGAAGTAGGGTTACATAAGTAAAAGTATTATACTACTGTATTGTAGTGAGCATTAGACAGCAGTGTGTAATATTTCATTGGGTCATCATCACTGCTGTGTAAGCACCATTTCAATGCTGTAGCTGGTGAAGCTAATGTTGTCTACTTTATTATTTCATATTGTTGAATACTGTTGGATAGTTTAGCATTGTATTATAACATATATACGATCATCATATGCTTTGAATGTAAAATCTATTATTAGATAATTACAGTGGAATTAAAAAGTACAGTATTTCTTTTGAAATGTGGAGTGAAGGTATAAATTAAAATTAAGAGAAAATACTCAAGAAAAAGTATGTTTTATTGTATTAATTCAATCATCATTGCTTTGAAATCTCTGTTGGATTGACAGCAAGTACACAGTTGATGACATAAAGTTAACTATGCTAAACCTCGGGTAATGTTTTAAGATGCTTCCCCTAAATTCTGCTCTAATAAAAATCACACATATGCAGTGTTTATTGTTTCCTTTGTATTTGGCCGAGAGGTATAAAGCACAGATCTTTCATCAATGACTTGCCATTGCCCATTTCCACAGCTGGTTCACGACTCAATTATCGGCTCATTAACACACCATATCAATTTATAGATTGATGGCCATGGAAAGCCCAGAGGCGCTCAGGGATCAGGTTGAAGAAACAAAGATAAACATGAACAACTTGGTAGCATTTCTCGTAAATGAAGGTTTCGGGTGCCTTGTGGCTTATCGGCATCTACGTATATTGTGAAACAGATGGTAGTGATCAGGCGGGCATTTCTACGACAAAGACAAATGTTTTCTATGTGGTTTATGTGTGGAAGAGTCCCAGAGTGTAGGTTTTGCATGTTTCAAAGTCAGGCAATGCATCAATTAGTATCTCATCAAGCTCACAGACACACTAACAAGCCTCCAAGCAGTTGTTCATGGGCACCCTACAATGAGATGTTGAACCCCCACCCCTTTGATCAGTGCAATTGCACCGCTGCACCCGAAATTCCCCTGTTTCTCTCTTCCCATGAAGCCCTGCCTCCACTAACAGGAGGTAAAATGTCACCTGGCTGACTTTACTCTGGCCTTGTGTATGTTTCAACCCCAGCAGGAGGGATCGGGCTGAACGATTGGAAGGTGAAGAACAAGTGAACAAGTGTTCTTGGTGCTTTTCCATGAGCGATGATTTTTCTCATGCTCAAAGCGCGGTCAGCTCCAGAGGCCAGGTGTGTGTTTTGTCCCCCAGCTTTGGTTCTTTTAACAGTCTCTATTTGAATTTGGGAAGAGAGAAAGAGAGGTGGAAGGAGAGCCCGCTATGGGCTGATGGGAGCAGACAGAGAGTACAGGGGTCTCTGTCAGACAGAGAGCCTCTCTCCTCTGATTATCTCAAATTCTCTCTCTGTCTGATCACGAATGATAGCCCTGACTCAACTCGAGCAAAGAGGAGAAGCTGGACCCCCCCAGCCATCCTCATTGCGTATACCCCCTCCTCTCTCATACTCTTCCCCATCTCTCTCCCTCTCTTCCAAGCCATGCGACTCGGGGCGGCGTGCTGGCCTTTAAAAAGGCAAACTTGTAATCTGATAATTAACAATCTGCTAAATTTCTCAAAAGGAAAACAGTCATGAGAAATGTCTGCCTCATGCCCGTGAGTGGGATGACCTTTTGCTGAGGCTGGAATGGCAGGCGAAGGCTAGGCGACTCACTTAGAAGCATTTAATTAGCTCTGCTCACGGCTGTGTGCGCTGCCAATGAACAGAGGAGGGACGACGAGATGGGAGGAGAAGGGAGGAGGCAAGAGATAGTTGGGGTGCGATTGAGGCATGAGGAAGGAAAAACAGACATTTAGATATCTCCCGTTGAACACTTCTTCTCCATTTTAATGCAGCAGTATGTTACCTAGTAACTGTACAACCCAGTCGCCAGAAGAAACATTGGCATTGTATGTTTCTGCAAACCACAGAATGTGTTGAATGACTTTATAATTCGTATTTTATTCATATATCACGAATACGTTTCATATCGACCTCGTATCATGCTTACAGAAAAGCACAATGCTACGTGGTTAACATTGAGAAACGATTGGTTGGGCTTAGACAACAAAAAGTTAAGGTTGAAAAGAAATATCAGGGTTTGTGTTAAATATATTACATAACAGCGTAACGTAAGAACCATAATAACGTAACGTTACAACTGTAACGTTACAACGTAACGAAACAACATCACGAAACAACGTAACGAAACAACGTAACATAACAACGTAACAACGTAACCACCGGAACAATATATAAATAACAACCACCCAGACTTTTTTATGCAACAAACGTAACAACTACGTAACAACATTACATAACAAGAGTCAATTCAACATTTACTTTTGGTTGACACGAACAGGACACAAACAGCGGACTCCTGGGTAAGAGTCCTACCCTTTTTTGTGGAACTGGTTGTTACACCACATAACTTTTAGTAATGGGCTACCTTACTTGCTCTCACCCATCGGTGGTTTGCAGAAACTAAAGTGTGGAGTGAAGGAGGAGGACGAGTGGTGGGAAAAGAAATAAGTAATAACCAGCCTCTCTGTGTCCTGTGATATTTTCTCTTGTTGTTGACTCCATAGCGAGTTGTTTGCCTTGAGGTGAACCCCTGAGGCCATGAGGTGTGCCTTCAAAGTGTGACTCTAAAAAAAATGTATCTAAAAACACTATAGTTACTTCTTCTGCCCCCTTCTTTTGTTGCTCTTTGCCTTGTACCCAGGCTCTCCACACTGGCCTCAGCAGCAGTATAGGAATGTTTCAGCCCTTTGGCATATGCAGTAGTGTTCCCTTGTATGTCGGTGTTCATCTGCTGTAAATAGAACAAAACTTCCAAAGCATTAAGAAATATTTTGCATACCCTTTCTCTCTTTATTTTGAGGAGGCTCTTCTTTCATTTTTCATATAATCCCAGTGTTGGACGTGTGACTTGAAGAACCCCATGTCTTTATTCTGCTCTTTAAATATACTTACACTCTTTGTCCTATGAGTATTTGTACTGTAATAACACAGATCCCCTAACTTTGATCATTTCACTTTTTTTGCTTCACTGCTTTATTGCTCCACACAATATGGAAATGTATTTCTCAAATCAAACAGAGCACACTGTCATAATGTCAAACGCAAACTGAGGCGTAGCAGTGATTTATTGGCAGAGAAACGGAATAATGAATCTCAGCAATCCATAAACAATACAGCCAGAGGAAACCAATGGAAGGCAATAAAGGATCATTATTCCACCTCATTTCAAGCACACAGATAAATGGAGAGTGAGATATTAGACACATAGGCCCCAAGATGCAGCCAGAGCTAACGCACTTAAAGGGTTAATCACTGCATTTGTATGCAAATATGTATTAAAGTGTGTCTGCCCTTATGGGAGGGTTTAATGAAGGAATTGGGCCCAGGCAGTAGGTGACATTCAGCGGCTGTGTAACCTCAGCGGAAAGCTTCCCTGGCGCTATTTGTGAATGTTAATTGCTTTTCAGGCTGCGGCTGCCTCCCCGCTCTCCACCTGTCCCTCCATCCCAATGCAACAGGGGACTCTCCCTGTCCTTTAAGCCAAAGCTGTTGTTTAAAAGAGAGAAAATCCTCCCAGGAATAATGTTTGTTGTGTTGGATCATTATGCCAAAACTGACGCTATGATAAAAGTGTCCCAGTGCAGAAGGTAAAAAAAGATATGCAGAAACTTCAATTATCGGAGGTGTGACCCTTTTGCTGTTTGGGTGTACCTGTTGGAAAGAATGGAGTGGAATCTCTCTGCTCTCTCCTCCTCCTTTCTTTTTTTTCCACCAGGAGAAAAAGCAGTCTCAATTTACATATCCAGTTGAACAGAAAGCTAATCTGTCCAAATATAATTTAGTGTGAGATGACCCTGCAAGAAGACAAAAGAGACCATGCAGCCTCTGATAATTTCCCCAAAAGTGCACACAACAACAAGAGAGAGGAGAGGAGGTGAGGTGAGGAGAGAGGAGAAGGGGAGTGAAGATAGAAATCTTTCCATTTATGACAGGGAGCTTTGAATTGAGGTAATCCACAGAACTGTGAAAATTAAAACCCCATCTGTTAAAAAAAATGCAAATAGACCTTTTTGATTCTGCTGCAGAAGGAAATTTGCCCAAATCAAAAGATTAGCACCGATACCTGTGGATTATGTTTCACTTTTATGCTCAGTCTCCTCACTCTCCCTCTTTCTTTCTTTCTTTTGTTTTACTCTTACTCCCTCCCTCTCTGGCTTCATCCAGATTTCTGTCAGGGTATTAAGATCGCTCTGTTTCAGAAAGGGAAGAAATTTGGTACAAGCTCTGAAATCTACCTGTGATCTAAATTTGGCCTTTAACGCTGATATCGGGCACAATCCATAACTATTTTTCTCAGCCTATTAGCAGGATTCACATCAGCAAATTAAATATTTAACATGGTAAATCAGGACTCCACTTCTTCATATGGATTAAGGCCCAATCAGCATCTATATTTGTCACAGAAACTATTTGCTCCTAAACAAAAAGCATAAATAAATCCTGAAATGACCCTGGCTTGTGATTGGTTGAAAGTGATACTAAACATTTATGAATGCCATGAATCTGTGTTAACTGAGCATTTAGTCTGGAGTGGTGTTTAATGGGCTTCGTTAAGTGGACAACATTGCGAAGTCTGTTTCATGGCTATCACCTGCTACAGCTAACAACCTCTCTCTTTTTTTATTTTGTGTCCGTTGCTTGCAGGCTCCCTCTTAGCTAGCAATATTCAAGCAAAAGCCATATAAATGCTAACAACGGCCCATTGATTTTCCTGTGTCTGTGTGTGTGGTCGTATCTGATACATCAATCTCATTAACATGGGGAGCTTAGGGCGAAGCCTCAGCTCGGAACAATGACAGACGTAAATTCAAACTGTCTCCTCCTGCACAAAATAATGCAGTGTCGTGAACAGCAGTGTCCGCTGTCTGCAATTATTTGACCCCATTAAAGCAGTAAACCTAAACAGTAGTAAACAGAGAAGAGGAGGGGCGGGGGGGGGGTGGAGGCACAAACACATCAAGCCTAACAACGTGGAGAAGGGTGTTTGTTTAAAAAAATAAAGGGGAAAGCAAGATGCTGCGAGTTGTGACATAGAGAAAGGGCACAGGGAGTAGTGTGTGTATCTGTGTGTGTATCTGTGTGTGGGGGAGGGGGGGGGGAATAGTGTCCTGCCGAAAACCTTTTCACGCATTATTGTGCCGAGAGAAGTAGTGGTTCTAGTGGGTTGTCAGGCCAGATACAGCTCCCAGCAAAGGACGGTTGGATAAGGGGACATGATCGTGTAGTTTGTGACGACAGTCCCAATAACATTTGGAAACTAGAATAACCACTTGTAAGCCTGCACCTGTCCAAAAATCTCATCACTTATTAATTTGCTCCTATTAGACATTTGTGTGAAATTGTCATAGTTCGCAAATGAATCATTGTTTTATGGCCCAAAACCTGTTTTGATCACATTGACCTTGATCCTTGATTTATGAATGAACTGATTATATTTTGATGGTCAAAGTGGACATTTGTGCCAAATTTGAAGAGATTTGCTCATGGTGTTCCTGAGGTAACGAGTGATACAAGTGATACAAGGATGGGTCGGACGTGAGATCACAGTGAGACCGACACCCCGACAACATAACGCCTTCGGCCACGGTTGTTTGCTGCGTGAAGGCATAACGATGCACTTCAGAGCCACACAGCAGTTGTTAAGTACTGAAGGTATGGTTGCTACCAAAGTGGACTTTTCATGATTTTGTAGAGAGTTTATGAAATTCGCCCAAAGAAGGATATTCTTAACCTAAAACTCATTTTATTGTCAGGAGCTTCTGAAATGGCATTCGTGGGGAGTTGTACGAGACAGATGCACAGCAAAGTACACTCACACATCCTAGTGAAATAGGATGTGTGAGTGTACTTTGCTGTGCAGAAGCTCCTGACAATAGAATGAGTTTTAGGTTAAGAATATCCTTCTTTGGGCGAATTTCATAAACCCTTGTGATTGGTAAACAACGTGAGTTGATGTGTAAAGTTGAACCTTAGTGAGCAAATCCACTGATGGCAGCAATTCCACTTGATCTTTTTAAGACATTTCGTTGGCATAAATGCCACTGTGACAGAACCTTGGGCCGCCATGTGACTTAAAGTCTCCATTAAAAACCTAGACACGTGAAAATGAGTCTAATGCAAATTATACATTTATTACATGTGACACGGTGCAAGATTGGTCTCATGAAGTCACAATCTGGGTCAAACTGTACAAACTGTATTTCTTAGGCATGTCAAGTGGTGCAGTGAATTCCAGATGCATCGTAGCGCTACAATGTAAATAGGAGAAAAATGCAGAGACGTCATTAAGTTGCGTCATCTGTCCGTGCTGCACTTTTTATAACTGGCCGAACTAAAAACAAGCTTTGGCCATAGAGCTGGCAGTGCTGTGCAAAAGAAGAGGAGGAGGACATGTATAAGGCTGTAGTGGCTAAGCACACAAGGGAGTAATGCAGATTTTGAGGGTATTGATGATGCTAGCCCGCCAGTTAACACCAGCCATTTGTGTGTCACCATGGGTCGTAGCAATAGTTGCATTGTTCTGAATTTTGGTAGGAGGAGCAATAACGTAAGTAAATAATTGTGAATAATCCCAATCTTCAAAAAGCTAATATTTTTCTAATATGTGCATGTCAATTCCAACAGCTTTGGTTGTAAATTCAGACGTTGACTTCTGGCTTCGACAGCGTCCTTCCCCCGTCGTTCCCACTGAATGTGGAGGACAAATGCGTGAAGGCACTCATAAGCCTTTTTAATCAGCGTGAGAGATGTGCCCACAAATCTGTTAACTCTGTCACTAATGGCTATTTTTCCTCATTAGGGAATGCTATCGCTCCTCTGCCTCGGCCACATGCAGGCGTGATCAATTCCTCTATCATTTAGGACCAGATCAATCTCACAGTCCCTCTTCCTTTTTAAACTTCAATATCTCCTCCTTCCATCAGGATGCGTTGCAGCATCTAATTAGTCCTACAGCAGGGGGAGTGGAACTAGAGCAGGGGACCGGGTCTGTACGTTCAAGGTGGGCTCCTGTAGTATCGATAGGTCTTCATTAAAGCAGCTAATCCCATATTCCCACACAAAGCAGAAAGGACAGAGGGTTACGGAAAGTCTCTTGCTTGTTTCACAGTAGTTATTTTCTAGAGTTGAAGTGTTGTATTGTAACTTATTCTGTGCTCCTACTTTCCCTCAATGCCTCATATTAGTGATGGAGGTGGTTATCTGCTGCAACTCTTACAACACAACGTGTTTCGTAGTTGCATTTTGGTCTGTTGAGGTTATTGTCAGCCCAAAGGAACATATCTGCTGCTTCTGCACTGCAATCATCTTTTCGCGAATCAATAATTTTCATTATGGAGTTATTGAGTTCTTAATCTCAATTAACTTTAGGTTACAAGTGTAAAGTATGGTAAGATTATTTCATCTCTTTCCGATACAATTTAACTTGCTTTTAAACCACAATTTTTGCTGCAAACATCTGTCTTGTACTGGAAACAACAAATCATCTTCTCCCACCGGCATGTAGAAAAAGAAAAGCGAAATGGTAAAGATATCATGACAGTTTTAAGGTGGATGTTTCCTTTAAGATTTAGATGAAGTCTTATCCTTTTGTGTGAAAGTGAATGGAAGTATAGACGGGCAGGCTTTTAGCTATGGCATTTGGGAACCATTGTTTCCTGGGCGTTTATCTCTGTTAGAAGGTCAATACAGCTATGAAAGCTTTAGAGACACATAACACACTTATAAAACCTGAGTGCTAAGGCTTGCCTTGCAGCGTAACAACAAAGCAAAAACTCAAAGCTCTGTATGGTAAGAGTAAAAGTTTTTTTTGTTTTTTTTTGTTTGCGATATGATGCCAATTTCATCTGGAATGACAATTAGAGTTATTGTTTTGATGGCGGTTTACTGAAGCTGATGTGATTATAACTTTCTCCCTTACAGCGCAAAACCTGTTTATGATATACAACAAGCAGGGCACAGTCCTTTGAAATATTACACCTGATAACGCCAGGTTTAATTATGTATTTCATGGCTAATGCTGCTGAAAAGACTACAAAGGTGGCAGCTGGCAACAGATGAACAGCAAGCGATTTAAAAGAAAAAAATGTTGCACTGCTCTGCCCCCCCCCTAACTTTGAGCAGGAGAGTATTGTAGGTTAGGACAAGCTGCCGTGCTCCTCACCATCCCACTGTAGTGTAGAGAGCGAGGTGAAGAGAGAGGAATTATTTATTAATAGTCGGTCTCCCCAAACCTCTGTAAAACATCCTGTTGAGCTCCCTGAGGTGAACGCTCAGCTTCAAAGCAATTAAAGCTGAGGCAATGAGAGTTGGTAGAGAGAGAGAGAGAAAGAGAAAGGCCTGGACAGCCACAAGGCCCGTAGGTTTGGCTAGCTGCACACTCAAATACTGTACATTCAGCTTTTATGCCCGGGAGGACAGGGGCCCTGAACAGAATCACCTCCCTATGTCAGGGATTCCTTGTCTGGGTTTAAAGCCCCTGTGAGCCTTGGGACAGGCCAGCACCTCTCTGGGGGATTATGTAACCATAATAAGTGAAAGCGGCGATCCTCTCCCTTTCTGTCCCTCTGAGTCATGTTAAGACTTTGCAGAGAAAGGACCAAAGAAGAAGTCCTCTTAATGTCTGGTCGAACTTTTCGTCAAAAACCCTCCACACTTTGGAAAGATATTCAATGTTTGCCCGTGATACTCTGGTAACCCCTGCAGGGTGTTTACCTGCCCACTGCTGTATACTGGGATATGCTCTACCCCTCAACAGACTCCAGATAGGAATGATTAGCGTAGCAAAAAGTAACCAACATCATGTTGGCCAAAGGCAGCCAATCGCTATGAACGTCCCTATCTATGAATCGAGAGAAGAGGGAATTCGTGTTGCTGAGTTTGAACTGCCATTTCTACATCAGCTTATATTAGCTTGAAGAGGTACACCAGCCATTTCAATGAGATATATACGTTTGATGAATCCCAACTTCACTTTATGCATGTTTTTGAAAACATATGCACATGTTAATTACTTTATAAATGAGAAATAGATACTGTCAAGCAGAGTTAACAGGCTCTTTTTTCCCCTCTAATCAGTTAAACAAACAGGTTGTACCGTAGCCTTTCATGTTTCATGTTAGAAGTAGGCTTCAATTATCAGAACAATACAAACATTCAGGCTCGCTCAAAGGTGCACTGCAGATTTAAATGTTAAATGAAAGACAATGGAAGAAATTCTGCAAATTTGTTTGACAACCCGAATAAAAACTCTTGTGGTCCCGTCTTTAGGAATGGCTGCTCTGAAGCATCACTCTTGTGCAGGAGCAGTCAGAAGCTTGCCATTCTACTCATGAACCTCATAAACCAGCATGAAGCAAGGTTATGCCTATAACCATCAGCAAGTGCTGTTAGGCGTCATAAAGGCAGCTTAAGTGGTCTTTAATAAAGGCAGGTTTTACATGCCTCGAGGGCATTTTCTCATAAAAACCTGAGGCTTCGGCAAGTCATTCTCTCACATGAGCTTGGAAAATCTTAGCATCCTCTTCTGACCACAATGACAATATCAAGATCTTTCCTTGAGGTTTTTTTTGTGCTTACAAGAGCCTCATAACCCTTACATAATTGCCCTTGAATGATGTTCTCTCCTGGTATACCCTGTTGCCCCTCCATTGTCTTCTCATTTCTCTTTCCAATCCTCTCATGTCACTCGCCATCTTCCTTTTAATGTCGTGAGCTTAATTTGATCAGAGGGGGAAAACGGGAGAAAAAGAGGACCTGCGAATAACTTATGAGTGCTCCCTCCTTGAAATTGAGGCATTATGATACGTATATTAGTTCCACCGCATTGCCATTCTGTGCCCGTCATCAAGGTGGGTTATGCAACTGAACAGGCAGAGACAAAGCAACTATTTTGGGCGGAAAGGCTGTATTTGCCTCAGAGGCTCAAAGGAGAAGAAGCCTTGTCTCCAGGACAAAAAAGATAATCAAAAGACAAAAAAAAGACCTGAAGTGTTGAAGAGTTGAAAACCATCCTTGTACAGGGGGTATTGAAGAAGACAATTATTTACAAGTAACTGGAGGGGAAACTGAGTACACATCATGCCATCCATTTTGTGTTTATTCAGGTCCAGGTATCAGTGGCAGCAGGTTTAGAGGTCCTTCAGCTCTTCCCCATGGGCAGATTATAAGACAATGGGCACAGACATGCAGAAGGCCCCACCACAAGTCTTACATAGGCGCAAGACTCATAGACTTTATAGTTGTTTATTTATGTAGTTGAGTCTCTTGTAGTTGCTTTGTTTCTCTTTGTAGTCATTTTAAGTCTCTTTGTAGTTGCTATGTTTCTTTTTGTAGTCATTTTGAGTCTCTTTGTAGTTGCTTTGTGTCTCTTTATAGTCATTTTGTGACTCTTTGTAGTTGCTATATTTCTTTTTGTAGTCATTTTGAGTCGCTTTGTAATTGCTTTGTGTCTATTTGTAATAATTTTGTGTCTCTTTGTAGTTGCTTTGCAATTGTTTTGGTCTCAGTGTATTCTTGAGTGTCTCTGTACTGGTCTTGTATTTCTTTGTGATCATTTTGAGTCTCTTCTTGCTTGGTACGTGTCTCTTTAAATTACATTTTGTTGGTGAAGGTCAGGAGTACCCCTGACATTTTGGGCCCCTGGGCCTGTGCCCAGTAGGCCCATTCAGTAATCCATAGGGATCCAAAAAGGTTCCCAAACCAGACAGGATATGTAATCCCTCCTGTGTTCTCTGGGTCTGCCCCAGGTCTCCTCTCAATTGGACGTGCCTGACCATACTTACACAGGGAGGCTTTCAGGAGGCAGCCAATCATTTGCCTGAACCAACTTCCAGACGCTCTGTGTAGGACGCTCATTTAGACTTCTTGGTGCCACAGTCTCATGCTGTCTCTCACTCATGAGGCACTGTCCAAGACCTAGAAAAGACATAAAACCAACACAACCCACCACCATCCCATTTCCTCTGCAGTGATTTTTAAATAACCCAGTGACCTCTGCCAGAAAGACAGGCCATGTTTCCATGGCCACTCTGCCAGTGCACTCATTGCACATCATCGGAGTCTTCCACGAGGCTAGACGGACAACACTTCACAATATAAACACGCTAGCTTGACAGCTGTGAGTACTGTAAGAAGTTCATTGTTTACTTTAATTATGAAAGTGTTTTCTCTTATGTGAATGAGACATGAGGTAGCTCCTCTCCCTAACGCTCTCTCGTGGTCGAGTTGGGCAGCATGCTTCCATGTGTTTTGGGGGAGTGGCTTTGGAGGGAGGCCTGAAGGGAGGGGCTGGGTTTCTCCATAGTTGCTTACCCCAGCTTTAAGTCTGGAATTGATAAATCAGTATAGAATCTTTCAACATGATTCATTTATATTGTATAAATTATGATATCATTTATTTTTCAAAGCTCTGTGAGTGTCTCTTTCTGTATGTATTAGTCCTCGTATCACTGGAAATGATAGCAGTCCACTCAGATCTTCATGTTATTGTTCTTGGTGTTTTGTGTAAATTTGTATTCAAACAACAAAAGTTTAGATGATCAAAAGGTAAAAAAGGCCAAAAGGTACCAAGCATCGTAAATACTAGAAACTGATAAGAAACCCCAGTCATAAACAGTGTACAGTGTATCCTCCACACATACATCCTGAAACCAACATCAAACAAACGAATGAATGAATGAAGGACGTAACACTAAAAAACACAGGATTATTGAGGTGCTCTGGGCTAAAAGCAGACTACTTGACGCGTTCAGTGTTGAAATATAGCTCACCTTTCAGCGAAATGATAGCCTGCATTTAGAGAGAGCTCTGTATAGCATTAATTTATGCATGCATACTTTTATAGCCTATCATACCTGCGCATTCATGAATACCTCAAAGAATGAGCGTCATATGCATCAAAGCCCTGGTTTAAATCTTCAAATAACTCAGAGAATGAAAGGCAAAATGACTATAAAGTAAGCACAGGCATATGCTTGTATGCCTTTTCTTATATTTCCAGGGAACTCTTGACAATGGCGACCTGGCCGCACAGGTTGTACAAAGATAAGTGTGAGGATCAAAAGATGCAATCTACAGGTCCATCAGTTAAAACACATATGCTGAGGTTTACTTGCCTCCCTCCTTTCCTCACCCTGTTTGCTCCTCCTGGACCTGCAGAATATTAAATATGTGAGCCGTCTCGCCTGGAGATGCTCTGCCATTGATTTTGTGTCAATCCCCCAGATCGCAGTAACTCGATGTGGTATCAGCGATGGATAAATGAGACTTCTCCAGATAGGAGCAGAGAGAATGGAAGAAGTTTCTCACTCTGAATATCTTCAGGTAGGTAAATATGTATTAGTTGCAATGATGCATGGTTTCTGTGTTTGCACTTTACTAAGTGCTTCTACTTTCTTCTACTATGTTGTCTACTTAAGACTCCAGAGCCTGATGTTACAAGGTATTTAGTATAAGTAAGTATAACATGCGTTGGTTACCGTCTCCTCTTCATTTCAGGAAGTGATTAAAAAAGCCTTATAATATTGAAACCACAGTATTAAGTCTGATGATTAAAGTGCTTTTTTAACTTTTTTTAGCGTTTCACAGTAGAGCCAGCAGGTCCGGGCCACATCCCACTGGGTTTCTTCGGCATAAGTTTTCTTGAAGCAATATTCATCATAACTGATTCAACT
Organism: Anarrhichthys ocellatus; assembly: GCF_004355925.1. Lineage (NCBI taxonomy): Eukaryota > Metazoa > Chordata > Actinopteri > Perciformes > Anarhichadidae > Anarrhichthys > Anarrhichthys ocellatus. Next base: position 11,015,245 of record NW_022280041.1, on the reverse strand, counting down.
CTAATGAGGATTCCAACCCCCTATAGTGCCGAGTGCTTCACCAGAGTCAGCAATGAGCTTAATGCCATTAAGGCCGCACCCGTCTCATGGAGCTCCTTCGACTTTGCGAGAGCCTGCTGGTGGAGCAGCTTCTTAAATGTGGACAAAGCCAGATAAGCAACATTTGAGTGCTTCCATTGGAGCCCATTTTACTTGTTTATACTTGCCACCAACTTGGTTTATGACGTTTGAATTTTTCGCTGGAAACGGAGGTGTCAAAAAAACAATCATACCACATCTGAGAATCTGCAAGCGAACTGTTGCGGCTGCAGTGGTCTTCCACAGTTTGCCTCTGTGTGTGGGCGAAAGAGAGAGAGCTGTCAGCTTATGAAAAACAACCATGAAGCAACATTTGATTTGATTTACAGTGCGTCTCTGCTTGTGCATATGCAGGGGTTTGATTTTATGAGAAGTAACATATAAACGTAGCGCTGTTAACTGCATTGTGATGCTGCATTGTGATTCACCATAAACCCTGACAGGGGGCTCTGTGTTCTGCCACATCACTGGCAGCGTTCCCACCTTAATCCCGTCTCGGCACGGGCCCTCCATTCAACAGCTCGACATTGCCACCAAGTGGTAGACATCGCCCATGACCCCACTTTGGTGTGAGGTTAACAGCTCCAGATGCTTGCAGTCAGTGCACCACAAGGGGACAGCATTGCAGATGCGGGTGTCATGGTGGGTTCAAAAAGATGAGCAGACGTCAGATCATAGCAGAGCTTGGCGGAGGTCCCAGTTTTTGATGAGCGGACAACAAATCAATAATCCGTTCATTAGTCTTACAAGAGGAAATCTAGGAGGGGTCTGCTGCTCAAACAAATCAATATTGCATTCAGTTACTCAATGTGAAAAAATCCTTTTTTCTCCACCAACAACCTTTTAAGTGTATCTATAGCTTCTAAAATGCATACCTGCCAATATCTCTGGCACAAATAGCCCATCATTGTGATGTGCATTGCAATCTAATCGCACAGGACTATAGACCATCTATTGAGCAGGCAAATGACATCTTTGCGTTTCAACTGTCAGGCACCCAAATCTTTCCTTTCCTTGTGATCAAGGTCGCAGTGTGAGAGTGCTAACAACAAATGAGGCTATTCCTCTCCTGTCCTCATTACTAATTAGCTGCCGTGCTATTCAACTTCCCTCATTTCAGACATTTCGATCAATATCACATAGGCTGCCCGCTAAATGGCTGTGCTGCTAGGAGGGCTTTTCTATAGTTGAATGGGAGGTATCAATCATTGGGCCTAAAAGAGACATTCAATGCTGTTGAAACGATGACCACACACACACACACACGCACTTTAAGGCGCAATTGCACAGGCTTTGGAGGAAAAGTGGCAGTGGAGAGATGTGGAGACTGTGATATTTCAAAGAGGATAATATGTAAGAGTGTCAGGTTTACGACACGAGTCCCGCTTCTTTTTGTCTACCCTGTATCGACCGCTATTGAGGCAAAGACACAAATCTGGAAATCTTGACTTGATTGCTTGCAGAGACATTAGCTAGCATGTCTCCTGTCTGTTTGTGTGGAGTCTGCATCCTCTTCCTTTACATCTCTTTCCCATGTGGATGGTACTTCCTTGTCTGTTTGTCTATAATGGACCCAGTATTTTGGCCGCTACGTGAAATGAATAAATGAATAAAGTTGCATGATCACACGGTTACCATTGAATGCATGTGTCTGACCGAGGTCGATAGGCCAAGTTATGCACGTATCACCTCTGCAGTTCACCAGCACATTGTTGGAGGACACATGAGAGCTTTAGCGGTATCACAGCACTGGATGAGATATGAGCCGACTCGAAGGCTGGATATAGCCGGATCGATGTCCTCCCATTGAATGGAGCATACAGAGCGGGAGCCAGGCAATCAGAGGCCCAGACTGACTTCATCCCTGATAGTAATTAGATGTGGCACCTACTGCAACGGCTCTTTCGGGGCTGGTTATTAATGTCTATAACAGACAGTCAGAGGACACTGGATCATGGTCACATGAAGCAGTGTGTGGTGGCAGTTGTAGAATCGATTTCAACATCTGGGATGAGTGTGTTTTGGGAGGGGATGTGATTAGAGATTTTTTTTGTGTCGCAACTGCTGCGAAACTGCTCCGTTGGAAAGGGTGGAGTAACGAATTGATGAAAACGTGGTTGCATCAATAAGTTACAGTGTGCCGCAGGCTACTGTTGTAGTAGTATTCTAATGGGCTATTTTCCATTAAATGTGGCAAAACGTTCTGCTGTTAAGCAATATTGCAGTTTAAGTGCCACCTACATCTCACACACCTGCCTCAGTGGTTATTAATGGTTTATTCAACTGAACTATTTTGAATTGTGCCTTCAATGCAGGGATTTTTCAGGTTGACTTTTAATGAAGGTTATAATTACCTAAGATTTGCTACGTTTTCCCAACCCAGAGAATAATTCTAAAACATGAAAAATTGCCCACACAATTGCCAGCTTTGACCTGGGATTACCAGTATTAACCGAAATGCAAGTAAGTAGCTGTATTCATAGATCAAAGCAGCTTCTAAAAGCTGAAATGATCCTCTGCGAAAGTGGAAGTGAGGAGAAATACATGTGAATAAAACCTTTGATCCATAAGAACATAAGTTTCCAATTTGAGAGAGACAAGACAACATATATGAGTGACGCCTGCTGCATTTAATACTGGGGGATCTTCAGGGGACAACAAGGAGTAGCATGACATCAGTCTGAAAGATTCATTCACAGAATGACAACAAACATCTTTGGTCAGGCAGGCAGTGACACAGACGGAATGTAATCTATTTAGCTATATTCATACAGAAAAATAAATACCAGCATCTGAGGAGTCTCATTCAATGACGAAACCAGCACTTAACAATATGGCACTCGAAGTCTGAATTCATCTCTCCACATGCACAAAGCAACTCCTCTGCCTGGAATTTCAACACTTTATGTTTCCTAAATAAAAGATAACTTGGCGTGCTACATTAACAAATAAAAGAAATCTTCCAGTCTGGCCAGAGAATAGAGCCATGAAGGGAGAAGCATGCAGGATAGAAACGGCAAATTACAACTGGCATCAAAACAGATTCTCAGGGAGACAATATAAGATTTATACACTGCTGTCAAATGAAAAAGTTTCATTACGCCAGTATTGTTCTTTCGATCGTTTTATTCTTACTGACACTCTCAGAACTCAGATGCTCAAACAAAAACTAATGGAGGACTCGGTGGCGAGTTAGCCAGCCTCCTGCTTTCATGCAGTCTTTATTGGGGGAAACAAGGTCTTCATCTGACAGCAGCATTTCACTGTTAGTGCTACATTCACTGTACTGCAAGAGGATGGATCATCTATCAGTGCACTGGTACAAGACAGTAGTGTATACTGAAAACAACACCACAGCAATAACTATAGGACAGCTACAGATATTCAGGTAAACATGACAAAAAAAAAGATAGCATTGTTCAAAGTCCATCCTAATTATAACTGTCTACACAGTCATTTCAGCCGTTTTCCTTTGTTGGGAAAATGGTTGCTTTTGTCATCGTGCATCAGACGGGCATCACGAATCAACAATATTTCATCTGACATCAAAATTGGTCCTATTATTGGTCCATTGAAATGTATTTCAAAACAAGATGATAAACAACAAAAAGCAGAGCTTCTCAGAGAAAGAAGAGAGTAGCTTTGTTTGGGTGGCAGGTTTACATTCTTGGCATAACAGCACCTCTTTTATGTTCGAAAGAAAGGAAGAAAAAAAAAAAAAAATAGAGAGGCATTCCAATTTGCAGCAAAGTGCGCTCAAATTATAAACTCGATTGATTTTAACGTTCCACCAAGAAAATACAATTTTGTGGATTTGTTATTTGGTTTTACAGTAACGCTCTTGGCCAAGACAGAATCAAAATGGAGACATAGAAATTATCCAAAGACATTCCATTCACATCGGTCGTCACATTCCTGTGAGTTAACTGTTGCAGTGTGTGTCCACTGTGTGGCAGCATGTAGGTGTCCTGGCTTGTGCTCAGTGCAATGTCTCAGCAGTGTTGAGGGTTGTAAAACTGACATACTGTAGCACATTCTGTGTCTGGCTCCCCGTCCGACAGTCGCTGATTTGGCTTCTTGCACGCCAACCGTGGGAGGGATTCTAAAATAGAGAGACTGTCACTTTGCCTGCTCATCAAAATCTACTTAAGTTCAAGGCCCCTGCAAGAATTGTGACTTTTATGACCAAGTAGGACGGGATTAAATGCTGAAAAAGTCAAAGTGAAGATACAGCAGCACTGTGATAACAGTGTATAATGGCAGTGTCCTGTACGAGGGGCCCAACATTCACTGTGTGTTGTGCGGATCTGAATAAATTGGTTCGGAAATATGCACCAATTAATATCAACTGAAATAATGATGGGCCTTAAAGTAGAAATTATTATATTATTTGCCTGTGTTAGATATAGTTTTAAGACCTGTATTATTTCAGGTGACACACATTCTTGAAAACATTTGTGTTTAAACAAATTGCCACAAACTAACTGGTCTTTAATGCCTTAGGGACCATAGACTTGTTTTATTTTTCAGTCTGTCATTTGCCAAATTATGCAATGACTTTAATAATAAATATAATAAAGAAATAAAGAAATCTTTGATTGATCTCATAATGATATGCAATCTGTGATGCAGAGTTATTAGTATACATTGCTTTGTACTTAAAGGTCACTAGCCAAAGAGGTAGGTAGATGACATCAAGGTATTTCCTGTGCTGCTGCACTTTATTGATCATTTTATGTATTAGATTACAGAGGGTCAGATTTTAAAAAAATAGGTCAACATTTCGGGGAAATACGCTTATTTGCTTTTTTCTCTCAGCTACCATATCTGGAATATTTTGGCTTCACTTCTACATCCAGCGGTCGGTTAGCTAAGCATAAAGATGGAAAACAAAGGGTAACAGCTGGCGTAGCTCTGTCCAAAGGTAACTAAATCTGTTTACCAGCACCTCTAAAGCTCACTAATAATATACCAGGGTTACTTACCCGACTATTTGCTCATTCTCTATGCATTCCAGATCTTAACATTACGCTGACTCCATAATTAGTATTAACTACAAACAATACACAAGAACATTTTACACTGAAGGCACACCAACAATGTCAGTAACAATCATAGTTGGAATGCAGTGAAAGGTGTGAGAATAGGAAGACTTTTCTTTAGCAGCCGAAGTGAACGTCTCTCTCACCTGGTTATAGGTGGACATCAAACACTCCTTCCTCCAGTGTCTCTATGTCCTCTTCAGCAATAACTAATGGAAACAGAGAAGGTTAGGGTATAAGAACATGAGGAATAGATTGGTAAGTCAACTGAAAATGCCTAAATAATACCCGATGCTAATGAAATGTGTGGCCTTCATCTGTTTACTATGCCAATTCATTAGTCTTGCAGCGTTGTCTGGCCCATCGATCAAGCCGGTTCACACTGATGGAAAACAAAGCCAGACAGGGCACCACTTTTGCTAACGTCTGATGAGAACACTGCCTCTGTGAGTCATTGGCCTTGCTGTGGTGGGTCAATCACATTTCCATTGCAAATGATCCCCGCTTGTTGGAGAATATCTTCCAAATGTCAGTGCTCCATATGCCCGGAGGAAGAAAAAGAGCACCCTTCAAAAAGTGGAAGTGCTGCCGTGCTAAAAATCGCTCTACTATTCTGAGAGGATGAAAAGAACATTTGATTTTTCTACCGGTGTTTTTGCACATTTAAGGAGAGTTAGGGTGTTAGAGTGTATACTGTGTCTTTCCTAAAACTGATAGAGATAATGAAACTATTTCATGTTGCACATGTCTAAAAAAAATACCATTAATCAGTCTTAATGCAAAATTGACCATGAAACCAAAAACACATGCATGTGACGGGCAACATCCCCTTTTGTATAAAATAAATATACTGTATATATATATATATATATGTACATAAAACATAATTTTCTGTTGATATGACAATCACCTGTGTTCTGCAGGCTGGGTGGGGTGTTGGCAGGTGGAGGGAAGCTGTAGGATCTGGCCTGGAGGGCCGGCGGCGTCTCGTGGCTTATGCTCTTTGTCCTCTTCCGGCACTCGACGGCCAGGCGGCTTCGGCAGGCCTTGTGGCAGTTCACTCCGCAGGCTACCGCCGGAGCGTTCATGTGGCGGGAGAAGGACAGCGGTAAAGAGAGGTGACGGGAGAGGAGGAGAGGGCGGTAGGGTCGGAGGAGAGGGAGGGAGAGTCGCCGAGAGAGGAGGCGAGATGGGAAGAAGAAAGGGGAAGGCCAGGAGCGAGGGGAGAGAGAGGGTGAGCGGGGGGCAGAGAGAGGGAGAGGGTCAGACAGACGGACGGGTGCAGACAGAAACATCGGGGCGAACGGAAGAGCCAGTGGTGACAGGAAAGAACCTCTACACGGCATGCACACACACGAACACTGGCACATACACACGCTGAGGCCGACCGTGCCTGACAACAACTCTGTCAACCAGGGGGAGTCTAAGAGGAGAGGAGCCATGGGTCATTGAGCAAGGCATTATGAAAGCATGAGAGTCAAAGAAGCTACACACACACACCGTTGTGTAGTTTTGTCATAACCAACATTTCCTCTCTTGTTGACACCACTGCGAAAGATTTTCAACAACATTTAGAGTTACTACAAGGAACTTTTAACTGTTTTTGGAACAGTCTTAGTTTAATATTAGTAAAAGAAACCATTAGTGAGAAACGTGGCTATTTCTATATAGCTATTATTAATGCTTATAATAGGTGCCAACCTGTCCGATTCAGGGCCCCCTGGAGGGAAGGGAGGCACGGTAGAACTAGAACCGGGGCGAGATAGACGTTATTATAACCTTGGCAGCCACCTGCTCAGTGTCCATATAACACCCACCAAAGCTAGAATGAGCCTAAAAATGTCCACAACAAGGGAGGTTAGGCTTACAGGAATAGTTTGACATTTTGCAAATTACACTTACTTGTTTTCTTGCTGAGAGCTACACGAGAAGATCGATTCCACCGTCAAAAAAATATCAAGCTATACAACGAGCAGCTGGTAAGCATACTAGTTTAGCATAAAGCCATGGTTCTGCACAGCAGTGTCATATTTAACAGAAAATATGAAAGTGGTATGGATTATCTCTCGGTCAGATGGTGAATAACCCCAAAAATATGGAGCTATTCCTTGCAACAGACAGGGTCAACGATAGGAAGAGGATGAGACTGTGATATAATAGAACAATGGCATTGTGACAACACACCCATCCATACTGAGATGCTTTTCATATAGAAGTATAATATCTAAAGTCTACCTCCACAAAACACATTCAACTCCAGACACACACACACACACACACACATTCAGAGGTGTCAACACACTCAGCTCCTGCATTGTGAAGGGTGATTCATTTTAATTATGTCCCTGCCGCTCTCTCTACCTCCCTGAGTACGGGCTAACAATGGTAATGGGGATGAATGGCGAGGGCTCTCTCTCTCAGTGACTTCCTCTGGTCTCCTTAATGCACTGGAACAAGCCAGAATACTCCCAGTCAGACTCTGAGACATACACTCAGAGGAGGTGGGAGAGTGTGGTGTTTGGGGGCCATCGTGTGTTTATGCACAAAGTGCTTGTGTTTGCTCTCTTTTCACCTCCCTGCTATTTTTCACTACATTTGTCTCCACTGCAACAATCGTGTAAGCATGTCTTTCTTCTGATAACTGAGGTCCTGGCAACAGAAAAACTCAAAATAAAGACTAAAAAACAAAACCCCACTGGATTTAAGCAGAACATATCTTGGTAATTAAGAAATTAGGCGATGATGAAATGAGAATCTGTTGTTTCCCACACAACACTGCAAGACCTCGAAGGCCTCAAGGAGCATTAATTGCTCCCGTTGCTATGCAACTGAAAGGGTTTTCAAGCTTTTCAATGAGCGTTAGTCAACCTGAGATGAATCTGAGTAATTGGGGAAGGAGTTCATGTTGAGAATAAAAATGTGAGATTTGGTAATCGAATTGCTTGTATTTCAAGAGAAGAATGAGGAGGTGGTGAATACAGGACATCCTCCGACACACAATGACTCTGTATACGTACACATGTAGGTCCTGTTTCTCAGGGGGTTTTCGATGGCTACAGTAATACTCATGTTGAAGAGTCACTAGTTATGTGTAACAGCGTTATGTAATTAAATTACAAAATAAATGTAATTGTAATCCATTAAAGTTACTGAAAAATGTTGGTGATTACAAAGAGTAATCAAAGAGTTTACATCCCATTTTATTCTCTGAGGTGCAAAGCTTTATCTTTAGAATATAGCATTCATTCTGTTGCTCTGCAACACTATCAAGAGCCGGATGGCTTACAGGGAGCTGTCTCTGCATGTGTCCAGACAGGCTCCATTTACTTGGCAGTATGTGCTCAAATTTTGCCATTAAAGTCAATGTGCGTTGCTCTCAGGAGCCTGGGTCTGCCATCTTTCAGTGCTGGAAATTCAACATTATTTTCCTTCTGAAATCAGAAAAAACTCCAATATTACTGTACAGTGTAACGCTTGACCAGCAGTAAAAGAAATCTGTCAACATCAAAATGCTCCATGTCAAACCTGCGGAAACATCTAACTTTATTTCCCTGTTTAAAACATTTGGTAGGAAACTGATGTAATGTAACAAGTTACATTACAACTTTATTTCCCTGTTTAAAACATTTGGTAAGAAACTGATGTAATGTAACAAGTTACATTACATCAGTAATCTGTAACCTATTACATTTCTAAAGTAACTTTCCCAACACTACTACCTTTTAATTTCTTCCACTAAATGAGAAACCAATGCTTGTGTAAGCCAATAACTGAACAAAGGAAGCTGAGACACACACACACACACACACACACATACACATACACACAGCCTTGTGCTATAAACAGCCATTGAAACTAATTTGTTGACCAATTGACACAGCAATGAAATGCTGCCAGTAAAATGTGTGCCCACTCTAACTTCTCCTATTAATAAAGCTGAGCTGTAGTCAAATACTTCTCGAAAGGCTCCGGCAGATGGAAACTTACATTAGTTGCATCTTACATTTGGCATCGTTTCCAAACTTTTTGCTTGACATCTGGGTGGAAACATATGCGGTGCGAGTTATTTAGTGCACCTAACGTCTGCAGATTATCACTACTTAAATTTTTAGTGTCCCCTCCACAGAGGGAAAAGAAGCAAGCTGTTTGAGCGCGTGCGTTTTTAAACCTAATGATGAGGAGAAGAGGACCGGAGGTGTTGGTGGCTGCCTGTGTGTATGTGCATCTGTGAAAGGAACCAGCTCCTCCAAACACTTGTCTACTGGGAGCCGTGAAAGGGTAAATAATAGTGCTTTGTGTGTAGTGTGGTCTCAACTGATGGAGCTAATCCAGCTGTTGGTGAACAGCGCTTTGTGTGTGGTGGACATACAATTTAAAGAGTTTGGTTTATATGCAATGGTTTCTGTGTTGATGACATTTACTCTCAGCACTTCAGCTCCGTGGATCTTTATCTAGAGAGGGCTTGTGTGTGTGTGTGTGTGTGTGATGGCTGGGAAATCGATGGTGTCAAAAGGAATCGCTAATTCTTTGAAGGCTTCTGGGTGGAACACACACATCTGCGCAGCAGATACGGAGTCTGATCTAAATACATTGCTCTCTCACCTTTACACTTGTAGCCTTGCTTGTAGAAGCCCCATATCTGCAAAGAGACAGAAAGGAACAAAAGGACAGTCGTGTTAATTAACGTGCGTTTTCATTTCCGTGAAGACAAGAGGAGTGTTCAGATCAGCAGGGGGATGGAGAAATTATACAGAGGGGTTTGAGCCGACAGAAGGTAGATGTTGAAAGTCCACGATTCTTTTCCAATTCAAATGCTTTTGAAAACAAAAATGGTGTTCTCAGCGGTGGTGGACAGTGAACCGAATTGATGGAAACTAATAACTTCCCTAAGGGAAGGAAATGTATCTAAAAAGGCGTGCTTTAGGAAGTGGTTGGCAGTAAAGAGAAAGTTAGCAGTTAATTGGCTGAAACGCGTTGAAACACCCGTATAGCGCACATCCTGATATACCCCATTGATGCTGAGGGACCGGGCGAAGGCTGGAGAAAAGAGAGGATGATGAAAGATGTAAGCTGAGATAGAGATGGAGGGAGAGAGAGAGAGAGTGAGAGAGGAGGTTGGCGGGACAGAGGGGGCGAAGGGGGGACGAGATCAAGCGGGACACAGGGAGAGCACAGACAGTGGGGGAACAATGACATGAAAGAGCCGAGCTGGAGATCACACACTGCCCTGGCACATCTGAGGAGGCACAAAATATCCTGACCTCTCCGCACACACACACACACACACACACACACAAACCCACATGCATTCATGCAAACACTCGTCGAGGCACACACACACACAAAACAAAGACGCACACGCAGCGGGGAACCCGTGAGCGCAGCCAGAGGCACTGCAACAAAGGGAAGTCAGTTAGGAGCAGAACATCTAAACACCAGTATCATCACAGCTCTGCCTTGACCTTTACGCCCTCTGTGGACTGAAAAACACAATGCAGTACAAATAAGAGCTGGAAACACAGAGTTCAGCAAATCTTTGATGCTTTATTGCAAGCTTTTAGAAAACGACTAGCAATCTTGATATGAGTTGGCACTGTGCTACATTTTTTATTTTTTAATATTAAAGATGCACTCTGGAAGATATTTAAGTTTATATTTTTGGAATCTTTTACGGATGTCTCCAGGTATGCTTACAAGCAGTCAATCAAATGAAGGAAACCCTGTTAAGTTAATAATTTATGTGTTGTTGTTATAGCTTCAAAAAGTGCTCTCTATCTCTTCCTACCAGACTTTATGAGTGCCCACAATTACATTTCCTTCTGTTCCTGCTTTCCTGAATTCTAACACTGGCCGATAAACAGACACAGCAGTGACAGTCTCCACATGACCTGTGCTAAAATTCACATTAGGATTTGTAGCATTTAGCTCCCACCCTTTTGTAAAGTGATTTCAAATGTGTGAACAGGTAGGGTTTTTGTAGCTTTTGAACCACTACATAAGAAAGACAACATGTGCAAAGGTGAACTTCTTTGAAATAACATTATCTACAGTCGATGTAGCATTGTTTTTGTTTTTTGCCATTTTTGGTTCATCAGAATTACATGTTTCTCTCCACGTCAGTAGTCTGTTCATTTTGTACTTAACAATATAATAACTAACCACATTTTGTAATGTTCATCTTCAGAATATGCTTTGTGTGAGGGCTGTTGGTGTAATTAATTTATAAGTACATTCTTGGGTTTACTTATCTAGCGTCAGTTAAATATGGAGCTGGAGCTTAGCTTAGTTTAGCTTAGCGTAAAGACTGGAAAAAGGGGGTGAGACAGCCAGCCTGGTTCCGACCAAAGGTCAATTAAATGTGCCTACTAGCGCCTCTCACTACTAGTGCAGTATGAACCTACAGTAAATATACCAAATACATAAAAGAAAGGTTTCCAATGAAATGAATGTGTGATACGATCACCTTTAAGAACAGTTTATGTGCCTGGTTTAGTTCTTTTATTATGGATTGCCAATTTCCCCAGTGAGATCGTTTTCAAATCCTCTATTTTTCAGTCAGGTTGAGAAGACGTAACAAGAGATTTTGACAAATGATCCTTATTCTGATTCTTTGAAGCTAAACTGTCAAAAGCCCTAAGAGACTTCTTTGCAGTCTCTCGCATAAACGTGTTCAGACCCTCTGCTTTAAGAATTGATGGACATTGTTTTTTCACATTGGTCAGAGAAGGGCCTGTCTACTATTAAGGATTTCTACGTCACTTTCGTTTAACTTCAGCTGACATTTTAACTCCCTCCTGGTCACTTGTTTCCGCATCTGCGAATTAGAAAATTTGTCAGGCAGTCTCAAACATTCAAACACTTAATTTCACAGTTGGCTGGTCTTTTCCCTCACGCAACCCCTTTTCTCCATTAAAGAAGCACGGATTAAGGATACAGGTAAGGGGATTTCGGATCAGTTATGGGCGACAGGGTTAGATATGACCGAAGCATGTTCTGTCAGCGCTAAACTTTGACTCATTCAGGTTAAAGTCACCCATCAGTTGCACTTTTGGAAGACCAAGCTCAACAGAATCTTTCCCTCTTTCTCTGCCACCTGTGATGAGTGTGAGTCGGGGGAGGGGACTGCCCCTGGTCATCTTTATTGGTCTTGCCCCAAGCTGAAGAGTTTCTGAGATGACATTCTCCACTTGTACAGCAACATATACAGCATAGAGCTAATCCCTGACTGGCAGACTGGTTCTGTTCCTCGATCCACTTGTGGACATTTCATTGTGCGGATTCTTGCGAATTTGCGCTTCTCCTGCGCAGTATGTTTTGTTTTGTTTGGCTTTACAATGTATGTCTGTTTGTTCAGTTTTTGTGTTGTAAAAAATGAAGCATTTCATAAACAAAACAAGAATGATGCTCTGAGCCTCCAGCTAAAAACTTGCCGTATTCTCCTGAGATGCAAAACCCCCTCACACACTGTGATGTGTCTTCTGGATTTGTGCATTTAGCAAAACGCATCTGTGTGCAATTAATTAAGATGTAAGGGCAAAGGGGGCTGCAGGCAGAACAGCATAAGATTATGAAGATCCATGTGAGACACTGGAGGTGAGTGAACTCTGCAGTGTTTACCGGCTTGGCGAGTACAGCGCTTTATCTTTTTTTTCTTCTTTTTTTTTGAGGCGAGTGTTGAAAAATGGGCTGCGGGAAAATATTGTTTTTGCACAGGAGCCAAGAGGAAAGCACAAAGCAGGCAGAAGAGGAAGTGGCTAGTGTATCTACCTCTGCCCCATACACACACACACACACACACACACACACACACATTCAAAGGAAGAAGCACGCTGCCGGGGTCCTTATCTTTCCCTGCTCTTTATTCGGAGTTTCCCCTCATGATGGTTTGAAAATACTAGAGCTTCCCCCGGAGAAAGCGTGGGTCTGAATGTGTGCTCCTTTGAGTGCTAATGAAAATATAATCTATGGCGTGCTTCTCTTTGGAGCGCTCTCTCTCTAGCGTCTCTTTATATGCATTCAACACAAATGAATGGGATGTCATCTCAGTGTTTGCAGCTCAATATGAGAGCCCTGTTCCTGTTCTCATTACACCCGAGTGCTGACTCACTGTCTGTGTCTAAATAACAGAGAGCTCCTTGGGGGTTTTGGGGGAATGTTAAGGGCCAGAGGACACACACACACACATAGATGTAACAGTGCCACAGAGGAGGGTTATCATCTTGCCCAATTACCTTCCTCTCATATTTCCCAGAATGCAACTTCAGCAGCATGTGGCTGCAGCTCAAGGCAATTGGCATCGCCCCGACCTGACCGGAGAAACCTCTGAGGGATGGGGCTGCCGCACGTGATTGCCGACACAAATAATAAAGTGCAGATACGGCCACATGGCTGTGGAACGGCGGGGTGAGCGCAACTGACTGTTGTCCTCTTTTTACAAAGTATGACATGTGCCGTTGATTGGGTCAATGAAGAAATCAATGCAGAAAAAACAAAAGCTCAATATTTGACCTTGGCAGGAGCCTGAAGGGTTTATAAATCATACAGCTGATTCTGAAACGGCACATAGCTTATATTGTGTAATTTTTGGACCGACTGCAGTTATAAGTGAGGTAATACTCAAGCACAGAACAAGATAACAATAAAGTTGTGGGTGTTTACTCACAAAGCCGGCGCAGTGCTCGCAGAACGTGGGCTTGACGTAGGTGGCCTCCGTAAAAGTGTGGATGAAACCCATCTTGCAGTTTAGCAGAGAGCTGGCTTTCATGAAGTAGTCTATCATCTCCTCTCTGCTGATCTTCCCGTCTCTGTGTGAGAAAACAAATCCAGGTGAGACTGTGCCGGTTGTTAAACTGCATGGATTTCATAACGGTGAATAAAGCTGGAAAATGCTCACTGGTTCTTGTCCAGTTCACCAAACTTGCTGAGGTATGGGAAGTTGTTCCTGATCGCTTCAAATTCATCCCTGGAGATGTGGCCGTCGCCATCCGAGTCGAAGTTCTTGAAGACCGACTGTGAACACGAGGGTTGTGAAGTTTAGTTTTAGTGTGAATTCTGCTTCAGCGTCACAGAGATCCTGACGTGTGACTCCCCCAGGTTAGATCATTATAGGGTGGGACAGTAAAGGTACTTGTTTTCTTTTCTGTGCTCTGTTTGCCAAATTGTAATGGCTTTGAGGAGCTTGACTTAGGAACGTTGCCATTTTGTGTGTGCGATTTTGGTAGTGTAAATGTTAAATATATATTTTTCACTATAAAAGCAACAGTAGCATTTACTGTAGGGGGATCTATTTGCAGAAATGCATTATGACATAAATAATATTAATACTTAATGAAGCTAAGAATTGTTGTGTTTTTATTACCCTTGAAAGAGTCGTTCATTTCTACATGCATAGCAGGTCCTCTTCAGGGAGCCGGCCACCAAGTTTCTACAGTAGCCCAGAACGGACAAACAAAACACTGGCTCTGGAGAAGGCCATTTGCATTAACACATAGATCAAGCCTGTTTTTAAACAAGTATAATTGGTCCACAACCAGGAACCACCAAATACTTTATATTCCTCATTGTTAACCAAAACCATTGAAATGTTTATCTGTGACTCGCTAAAACATAATGTAACATTAGCCCATGAAAATAATTTTCATGAACTCTATGAACTGAATCCATCATGTCAGTTACCCTGCAAGTTAGCAGTTTAGCTAATGTCACCACCACAATACAAAAATTCTTCTGTCTTATGCACAAAAATAGACATTTGAAAGTCTAAAGCCTCGATAGATAAATATTTATGACTTATATTATATGCTGTCACCACATCCATAGTTCCATCACTCTCTGCTCATTAGATTTTTGCCTCAAAACTATTAACTGGCCAAAAATTAAAAAACAATAGAGAGAAAAGGGATCCTAATGTGCATCCATGCATTATATAAATTGACCCATAGCTTTTCTTTAAAGGATCCTCAACCATAAGGAACTATATAAACATCACCACAGAAGGAGTTACAGGGTTTTCAAATGAGCCTCCCAGTCTTAGTCGTCATGGTAAGAGATTACTAACCATTTGGCCAAAGAGCAAAGAGCACTTTGAAGTTATGTCGAGGTGTTGGTGGAGAGGACAACAACAGTGGCCCTCGGGCGACAATCAGCACTGAGAGAGGGGCTGAGAAACTCACCTCCACCATCTTCTCTATGTGTTTCTTGATGATCGTCGGGTCGGCGTTGGGCTTCACCGACACAGCCCACTCGTCGACCATGGTGGGCTTGGGGTCGGGCGCTGGGGCGGTGCTGGAGTTCTGCTACAACCGATTAGAAACCAAAGATGGCGACATTAGTGTCAGCCCGGGGGGGGGCAAAGGGGCAGAACCTGTCATCTTACAAAGAAAACACAGCTGCTGTGTAGTCAAGGGTTACAACAGTGGATCAAAGGAGGAGAAATAAATTCTAATGAGCAATAAATTGTGACCGTCCGGTGTGCTGCTCACCGCTGGCTTGCGAGGTTCTCTCTGTAGAGACATCTGGTAGATCTCCTCCTCTGTGTGGTACTGGTCCAGAGACACCTGCACAGAACAGAACATGGGGAGCCGGTGTGACATTTTTTGTCTTTAAATAACCCTCCATATTTGACTTTTTGCGGGTTTGTCACTGTATGTTGAACCGCCATATAAGCCTTGGGGGGTACTCTGTACCACCAGTGATGCCGCGTTATACTGACACACCCTGAAGTACACTTCTACATAGCTACAACAAGAGGAGTTGAAGGAATATTTCAACCCCAAAATGACCATTTGTATCACACCTCATGTTTTTTTCTTGCATGCCTCCAGGGGGCAACTGATATACAAAATACATTTGGTGTAAAGTATTTCTTTAAACCAACTGAGATAACCAAACCAATATTTTCAGGAGGTGTAAAGTCATTCCTCAATCCTTGAGCAAGACGGGGTTTCAGAAAGTCTCCTCCATATATGACCGCCATCACTTGGCCTAAGTACCACACTTAAGAGTTGATCAGAATAATGAAGGACGTACAATGTGTTTGAAAGCTCTAAAAGCTTGTAAGTGAGCTCAGACTATTTTGTGATGTGTCATCAAGAATGAACATCAAATACATACATATATGAACATACAGTATTTTTTATATGGTCCCCATCAGAAAAGTGTCTAGAACTGTTGTAGAAAGTTTCAATAAGCCTCTCCTCACTCCCAGCATTCATCTCCACCACAAGATAAATACAATTCTGCACAGATTTCAGGTAAAGCAGCATTGTAGAGGCGTAGTCCAACCGCATATATCAGTTTCCACACCTCTATATTCGCTAGGTATTTAACACAAATGCCTTCTCACACGCTGACCTGCTCATTATGTGAATTGTTACCTACTTTCACACTAACACAGCCACTATGGCAACACGTGAGAGAGCAGCATGTTTTGCTCCAGCTAACATGTTGCAGCCGACCGCCACAGGTAATTATCTACCGCATCCATTATTGGCCTCAGTTTCTTTTCTTTTCCTCAGAGCTATGCACCTGCTATAAATGTGTTTCCTGGGTTTTATTGACTTGGCCTTCTGATTCAGCGGAAGGAAAAATGCATTTCTTCTTGTTTGGCCTTCTGATTCAGCTTACAGTATTTCAAAAGAGAAGGTTAACTGGAACTTGTGCAAAACATCTAGGATGATTTAATACAATCGTTTCCATTTGAAAGGCTGATGAGTATTACTCAAAAAGGAGGGAAGTAGTATTTTAAACCTGAGTGGTTTGCAGGCATGCCTGTGCGGAGATTATTTGTTAAAGGATTTATTGACTTTCTTTCCGTCACCTCGCCCTCCGCTCTCCTTCCCTCGGACTCAAGATAGATCAACTCCAATAAGCACTGGCATAAGATAATTGGGTATCAACTCTGTCCAGCAAACTTCCCTGGTGCCTCTCAGCTCCAAAACCTGTCAAGTTGTTTTCTTTCATTTCCACAGAAAAAAAGTTGAGCCAGCTGCTATCTCACACAGACACCTGAGTGATTAATCTCTTGGGACTGTTTAAATACAGACAGCTCCTCAAATTCAGGAAACTCTTATCTGCATCTGCCAAAACATACTCAGGGGTGTAGTGTGATGTGCAAAAACACCACCACAGTTTCAGGCAGTGCAGGCAGCAACAAACCTGAGATCAGTCTCACTCACGGTTCCCAGTTTAAAAGCTCTCATCTAACATAAGTTGCACACACATGGATAACTCACTCAAAATATGAAAAGGATAATTTTCTTTATGCTAGTGGTATGAATTGTCCCATTATGCCTTTCCCACATAATTTCACTTGGCAACAACCATTTTTTTTTACTGGTGGAGGTTTCCATTACTTCTTGTTGGTGTTTAGTGATTGATAGGGGTGTAATATGAACAAAAAGTGTAACATAAGGAGAGGGAGAGAGCGACGTTTCATCAGCCAAGACATCAAATTTAAGTCTATGGAAGGAGATAGGGATTCCTCTGAAGTCCTCTATTAGGTAATTTTAAAGCCAACATGCTTTGACAGCAAAAGCCCCGTAATCTTTAATCAGGATACAGGAACAGACACCAGGTTTCAGTCCAGGTTAACAAAACGTTCAATAAAGAGATGTAAAAAAGTAAAGTTCAATAAAGAGATGTAAAAAAGTAAAGTTCAATAAAGAGATGCTTCGGGGGGGGTTCGTCACTCTTTGTCCTGGATAAAAGTCTAAAAAAGTGGGACTAAGCAACCAGATAACAGAGTTACAGCAGTCAACCAAAGATGTAGAAGTAAATGCATAGTTTTTTTTACTTCAAGGGTGGGTCCATTATTTTTGTATTTTTAAGGTTTTTATATCATTCTGTAGCTTCACAGTAGGGTCCCTCATATATTCAAATACGAGCATTCAAATTTTACATATGTTTTAGCATCACAATTGTCCCAACCCCTCTAAAAAAGTTTTGGCACGTGACCTGACATAGGTTTCCTCACGATGATGTTGATACATGTTATAAATGCATATCCTTATCCATAGTCAGCGTATTACCTACAGCAACTTAAATGGTGGTTGGCACGCTCCCAGTTTGGAGAAACAGATTGAACTATCGGCACAGAAGCTTAGCAATGAACTGCTGCGGACGTTAGTTCGGATCCGATAGTCACACAGTAACACAAACAAGCTAACCGTTGAAGGCAGCGGTAGACCAACAACTCTGTGGTCTGAGAGGTAAATTTATTGTTTTTGTCAATGGAGCCGCCTTGTGGCTCTGAAGTGAGCAAAGATAACAGCTTCAGTTCCTCGTCGGAAAGGGCTGTCTGACGACAAGGTAAAGCGATAAATATTGTCACGATCAGGCTTTGCCTTGTGTGTTCTGTGTGTCTTTGTTTGCGTCACTCCCTCGGCATCAGCCTAACTCCCTTCATCTGCCGCTAATCAAGCACTCTACCTGTCAGCCACTCCCTCAGCACCAGTCTAACTCACCACTCCCTCAGCACCAGTCTAACTCAGCCACTCCCTCAGCACCAGTCTAACTCCCTTCACCTGTCCCTGATCAGTAATCAAGCTCTCCCTCATCAGCACAACTCTCCTCACCTGTTCAAGTCACCTTATAAACCCCTGTCTCAGTCACTCACTGCCAGGTCATTGTTTGTGTTGTACCCGACTGTTTGTCTTGTCCTGCTCCCGGTTTCCCACGCCTGCCTGTCCTGCTGGATTTGCCTCTCTTGTCTCGTCCTCGGATTCCCTGTGTTCGTATTTCATTAAAAACCCTTTTTCTCACTGCATCTGACTGTCTGCGCTTGAGTCCTCATCATGCCCCGTGACTAAAATATAGCAAACACTTCAACTGATATTGATTTTATTAGGTTTGACGCCGCCTCGTCCACAGCCACTTTACCTCACCGTCAGACAGAAAGCCTGCATTACAAACTGCCGATGTAGGGTTTTGAAAGAGGTAGACATTTAGATGAAAGAGGCTATGGAGTACCTCTTTAAGAAAGTGTTTATTGATTGAATTGAATATCAATGATGATCAACATAAACCACTGTGGACCTGTTGAAAACAACTAAATGCTGTGAGCTTGAAGGTTCATGTTTTGAATGCTTTGGCTACATATAATCTCTGGCCTTTTTCTGTACACAGATTTCTGTCCCAGCTGGCTACAGTCTGTCTGACAACGAGCCAATCAAATCTCAGCAGAACAAATTCTGTGCATCAAACAGATGTGTGACACTGGCTGGACACAAAGTGTTTCGTCCTTCTCAACGTTTTTCCTCCTACTTCACTGCTGTCTGGGTGGTTAATGAATGCTTTCAAGTTCGCACTTCATGAGGAATAACAGACTCGCAGCACCTGATACAAGCTGTTCTTCGGGGGCACATCTTTAATTCAGGCCAGACGTCCCGGATGCTGCACTTATACATTCTGTCCACTCTTTGCACTCACCGTAAGCAGGTTGAGCAGGTCTGTGTTGGCGTCGACGTGAGGCGGTGTGATCTGGATCAGCGCCAGCTCTTGAAGGATGGCGTACAGCTGTTGGGTCTTCGCCAGGTTGACCCGCGTTTTCTCTTTGTCGGCCCAGTCCGGCAGTGCCACGTGCACGGCTATCAGGTCTTTCAGGTGCACGCCGAGGATGGGGAATCGGAAGCCCGAGCACTCGGAGAAGCGCTTGCGGTATTGAATGTAGTTCCCACACGACGTCACCAGTTCAATGAGGTTGTTGAAAACCTGCAGGTTGAGTGAAAGCATGGGGATGGAATTGGAGGGATAAGATGATAGTTGGCAGCAAACAGAAAGCCTGTCTCAAGAGAGATTTCTTTATAGAAATCAAAAACATTCTGGAAAACTTTTGCTCCAGATAGACTTACATAACGGACGAGGCTGTAACTTTCCAGTTATATGGCCCAAATTCATAACTCTGAAAAGCCAGTGTGTAGGAGTAATGGGCACAGATAGGGAGCTTGGCAGCTCACACAGAGGAGATGTGGATTACGGAATCATCGGCATGCAGTGAACATTGAATTTGCCTGGTAGTGTTTGGCTGTGGGTGCCAGAAAGAGATCAGTGATGTTCGGGAGGACGGCACCTTGTTGGTCTCGGCACTGATGTGGGCCTGCGTGTCTTTGAGACGAGAGATGGAGCTGTTGCTGAGGCCGCCCACAACAGCCATCAGCGTGTTGAAGTTCTGCAACTGCAGCAGCTTCTGTGGACGAGAGGGAGGATTCTGAGGGTGAGGGTGAAATAGAAGGCGGTGAATGAATGTGTAAGCCGCTGCCAAAAAGGATCTTAAGGAGAGAGAAGGCGACACAGGTCAAAACAGATTTACAGCATAAGGAGTCAGACTGAAATATAAAAGCTTTAAGTTAGATTCTAGTCTTCAGCAGCTCACATGCACATCCACACATAACCTGAGTTATTGTGTATACCAACATATTACTGAAGGCTCTAACTTGCTTTTGTCAACCCTAAGCTAATACTTTGTGAATGGCACTCCGCAGGGCTCCCCGCTGCCCTTCAGCCTGCGTGGCATCTCACCGAAAATCAATGGGGTCACAGCTGTGTGGGAGGGCTGCCAGAGGGGATCATTTGATTCAGCTCAAACACCCTTTGAAATCAATTGGCAAAGCAGTGTGGAAGGCAGCCCACCATTCGCAGGGTACGGTTAAGCTGTACGCGCATGTGACCGTCGGCGAGGCCTGAGAAAGGTTTCATTGTCAACATGCCGGGACTTTCCACTGGGTGTGGAATAAACGCTGTGTGTACGAAAAGGTTTGGCAGATGGATGCATCCTCTTGTCATCTAATTGTTATCACAGAGCCGATGTGTTGATGTGGCTATTTATCAAAGCCAGAAGGCACAGATGCCTACACGCAGAATATATTGTGAAATAAATTGGAATGGAGCTTTCTAATCAGCGCGAAAGGGACGTTTTTGCATTTTAAATCATAACGCAAGTCTGTGCAGTCGAAAGAAATACTAATGAACATGAGTCATTTGTAATGCGCTCCCACCAGGAAGCTGAAATAGGACACAACCGGCGCAGGGAAGCTTTGAGAAATGTCAAGTATGTCCATGCCACTTTGAATACACTTGTAATCAGCTAGACCATAATATTTATCCCTGCGTGTTCTCACACTGGGCTACATTTCTGAATACCATTTGTAAATTGGCAGCGAATTAACAACAGGATTGCCAGCTGGGACGGTCTGTCTGTCTCATGCATACCCAAATGTGTTCACCCATTCAGTATGAATGACAGAGACCCAACTGACCTCTGGGCTTTACATTCAAAGTGGGGAACACTGGTCATCATTATGTGAACACACTAGCCACTGTTTAAACTGGCAGTTTAGGATGTGAAAAGTTATAAATATGAACATGTGATGCATGGACAAAGAAAAAATAAAATAAAAAAAGCCTTCTTGTTCCAAGACTCAGAGTCTACAGCCATGCCAGCGTAGTGCGACCATATTTCAAACCTCCAAACCGGGACCCTTAAGTGTACCTTTATGCAAGCACAGGCGTTTGCACTCATACTAACTTGGATACTTAAGCATGTTTGCATGCTAACATCTGCTAATTATTATTGAACTACTTAGAATAAATCTGAAAGATGCCAAAAATACACAGAGATGATTCGGGGCGCTGACAGAGGTGATGGAAAGGGATATAAAAATAATTTGACCAGGAGGTGGGAGCCCGTAGATGTAATTCACAGGCCGTCAGCAGCTGATCTGACATTCATCCCACACATCAAAGCTGGTCACAATCAGCATCTGTCTTCACCAATACACTGTCAAAGCACTGGAAAGAGTCCAAGTGTTCAAAATCGAGCAGGGTGAGACAAGAGTGAGGGACAAGAGCTCTGCTGACATGTTGGAGTGCTGCTGTATTGAGACAGAAGGAGGTGTTGAACCCTACTGAGACCCCGCTGAATAGATTATGAGAGAGAAGTTTGTTCTGCAGCTGAAAAGAAGGATAGATGGAAAATGGGTAACACTCTAGGAGTAGACTAGCAATAAGTGATGAGGATGCATCCACATAAGCACTGCAGGCCTTTAGGAGGAAAATGATTTTTCTGCACTTTCTATGGTCGACTGAAGCTCCCTCGCTCAGCGGAGATGAGTGAATTGTCGCATAGAGGAAGAACCCAGTCCATCTGGCAAATGATAAAATCAGACTGAAACGGTGTCAATTACAGTGAAGCCCAGGACGGCTTTTAAAGGGATGTTTCTGTAGTGAAAGGATAACATAGTCTCAAGACACATGGGCAGAGGACCATATAAGGCAGCCATCTTGGAATTTTTTGGAATTGGCGGGGAGGGACCAGATTAAGATTAGAGCCATTTTCATGATTTCAGTCGATAAGCACAGAAATGAGGAGCTACTTATGTGGATATATGGACAGATGAAGGATAGCTTAACTTTCATTTAGGATTATAATCTATTGAATTTGAAGGGACAGCAATTCGGCCAACACTATAGTAGACTATCTCAATGAATATTGGACAGACATGACATTTTCATTCATTCATGATCCCATGAAGATGAACCCTGGCTTTGATAATCCCTTGACTTTTCCTCTCAGATTGAAATCTTTGGTGTTCACATGAAATACAAAAGGACAACTACTGGATGGATTTCCCAGAACGTTGGTGCAGATATTCAAAATCCCAAGAGGATGAATCCTGTTGACTGATAATTTCCAACAGCATTGTTCGCAGTGTTCAATTATCCTATAAAATATCCGTGTATCTACTGGACACATTAGCGCAACAACTGCATTTAGTGATCCACTATCTATTCCAGCAGAATGACGATTTTAGTATGTTGTGTTATGTCTCGACTGCCACAACTGGTACACACATTCATGCCGCTCTAAGGATGAATTATAACAACTTTGGTCATCTTCTGACTTTTAATGTAGCGCCATCATCAGGTATAAATTACAAAAAAATAGGTAAAAAAATGTTTTTAGGGACTAAACTACATGCGAAACATTTAGTGCTAATTAGCAAATAATAAATAACACACAATAATAAATAGTGAACCTGCAAATATTACTCATTACATATTACTGAGTCATGCCACCTGCATACAATGTCCACAGATTGTAGGATGCATCATTTAATTATTTCTAACCAACAGCAAGTATACATACTGTATAATGAATTGTCTTCATTTTTGTTTCTATTCTTTGCAGCAAATAACTCATTTTCTTCTGGGGGTTATTATATTTTATTGTCCGATTGTAAACATTTTTCTTAGGCCCTTAGGCTCATCAAAGCCTTTGGATAATGCCTACAATGCATCATTACCCAGCTAAAACAAGTCTTTCTTAATTCCTGGAGAAGCTTTCCCTTGACAGCAACATTATCTTAAAGAGCTCTCAGTACGCATCTTAACATGCTAATACCTCTAAAACCTTTTCAAATTAAATTCACTTTTTTCTCATAATTTGCACCACTGAATGGGTTCTGATGGCATCTTCGTGTGTGTGAGCAAGTCATCAAGAATTCACCGTGACTTTTAACCTTCTCTTCACAACTCACTGTTCAATCTGTAATTCACCTTTTTACAACTTTCTCTCCTCTTTCTCTGTAGCTACAGGAAATGATCTCCCATCAGTCTGCTTCTACACGGACCCTGCTCCCTCCAGCTCTGTTTAAAACCCCTGCAGTAAACAGCCTTAATGGGCCGCGCGGACAGACCTGTGCCACTCTGATGAAGTGGGAGATGACGGCGGCTCTCTGCGGGGCGGTGGGCTTGCTGAGCACCATGAGCTGGATCCACTGGGAGACGCTGTTGAAAAGGGTGATGAAACGCTCCAGGATGGGGTTGTCCACTGTGCAGCCATGCATCACAAAGCTGTGGTAGTCCTGAAACTAAAAGAGGTGAGTAGCATTACACATTTCATTTCATTTATTTAAAACAAATTGCATGCTTACATCCCAATATATCTATAAATCTTGACAACTGTATCCTCAGAATGGTCTAACAGGAAAGGTCTAACAAAAGGCACTATTGAGTTGCATTTTGGGAAATGTAGAATCCAGTACTTTTGGCCTAACTAAAAGACAGGATATTTCAGTTTTGATGCTTTGAATATGACAATTATTTTTGAATGTCTCCTGTATGTCCCCCAGCTTTGGAAGTGCAACACTAAATCACTGGAGTGCTGCTTTATAGGCGTAGTTTGACATTTTGGGTAATATGCTTATTTGCTTTCCTCACAAGGTGTAGATTAGAAGATTAATACCACTTCCATGTCTGTATGGTAAATATGCAGCTGGAGCCAGCAGCTGGTTAGCTTAGCTTAATTTAGCATCAAAGCTGGAAAGGGGGAGACAGCTGTCCACAAGTAACAAAATCCACCATCCAGCCCCTCTAAAGCTTACTAATTAACACGTCATATATAGTTTGTTGTATCTGTACAGACAGAAAAGTGTAAAACAAACAATTCATTTTACAAGGAGCTATGTGCTTTTATCAAAAAGATTTTTTACCTTTGTAATTGTTACCAAATGTTGGACTGTTCCTTTAAATGAACAACGTGGATAACAAAGCAGCCAACTGACTGACACTCTGACTGATTTAGCCAATCTTTAATCAGGGAAATATAAAAAAAACTGATTTGTTTTCAGTTAGTCCAAATGCAGAAAAGTATTATTTCTGCACATTTAGACCAGTGGGCTAGATGCTTTATATTTTTATTTATGGCTCATTTTGTTTCATATTGAGCCAGAATCTCTTTTAGAAGAGAAACAAAGACAAATCACCACCGCTGCCCCCACCGTGCCACCAACACCATCACACTTGAATAAATTATCTAAAAGCATCTACCATTGAAATTAGCACACACCCAGTCATCAACTTTGCTTCCCAAAATGTTTCCTCAAAATAAATATAATTACTGCCAGTAAAAGCAGATCTTAACCACTATTGCTAAGCAATGAGCTTGCCGCATGTGACATTACTAAGAATTAAGAATTTCAGAGCTGTAAACATCACAGTCGATACTCAGCTTCACCACAGACTGCGGGCAAACTGACCAGGATCTTGCAGAAGGATTTGTACTCCAGGTAGGTCAGGTGTTCAGCCAGTTCACAGGAATCAAGGTGGTCAAACAGCAGGGACATTTTCCTCTTTTTGGACACTGACGGGACACGTTGAGTCACCTGCCTCTTCCATTTATATGACGGCCTGGGAGGGACGATAAAGAATATTTTATGAAAAGTGCTCTCTTAGGTCTTTTGGATCAAACTTTTCTACAATTGCAGAATTTATTTCTGGAAGGACATTCCCTCAGCTGCAATAGATCAAAAATCTGCTCCACAAAGCCAACACTGAAGGGAAGTAGAGGTCACCAAGAAAAATGCACATGGTAGAGGTTTTCCTTCTGGGCGTTCTGCCAGACATTTCCTTGGGTTTAGGCAACAAACCTACTTGGTTAGGTTTAGGGAAAAATTGAGGTTTGGCTTTTTATGAGAAAAGGAGAAGTCACTGACCCAGCGTAGCACAGCTCAGCAAATTCTGAGAACAGGCAATAAAAGGGCACGCTGACATAAACACCCACAGACCGAGACATTCATTCACATTGTCAACAGCACGCACAGCTTTCAACAACCAAATGACTCACACGCTGGTAAGGTCAATGAGCTGGCTCTGGCTCTCGTTTCCCTCGGTGGTCAGGAGGTCTTTAAAGTCTTTGATCTGGTCCGCCAGCTCCGGGCTCAGATTGAACTCTGCTGGAAACTCAGAGATCCAGTACCTGGAAGGCAGAACAAAGGGATGAAAAGACAGACCGATGATGAAAAGTACTGGAAGGGGGGGGGGGGATATGCTTGTTTCTGCACAATAATGTGACACTGAGTTTAGGACCTTTCAACACTTTAGCTGCTTTATGTGATGATAAAAAGTGAGTACAGTCAATATAAACTCACAAACCCATATATAAAATCATCAGACTAAAGGTCAGAAAGGAATAGCACAAGCAGCTGTTAAAGAATAAGATAACGGTTTATTACTTGACAAGGTGACATATTCTTGTTCGGCGCTCAGCAGTGCAGCTCTCGTCTTGAGATCTTATCTCAAAGTCAAGGTGAAACCTTGCTGCAAATTTCCCTTTTCAGACTCGGAATACTCTCTCTTAAATCTCATTAAGATCTCACAGATACATGTCCGAGGTAGCAGAAAACAAAGGTGTAACAAAGGATACTTGAGCAC
This sequence comes from Anarrhichthys ocellatus, assembly GCF_004355925.1. NCBI lineage: Eukaryota > Metazoa > Chordata > Actinopteri > Perciformes > Anarhichadidae > Anarrhichthys > Anarrhichthys ocellatus. The sequence continues at coordinate 10,988,918 of NW_022280041.1, read as the reverse complement.
CAGCTTCTTAGCCATGTCGGTTGAAGGGATATACCATGGGTGCATCATGAGAAACATGCGGACTAAGGAAACATCCTTCAAAGTGCCCCTCTCATCTAGAAGAAGAATAAAATAGGACGTCACTCATTATCAAGAGGATATACTCAGATGCTGTCTATTAGTGTGCATCTATGTTGGTCAGTGTGTGAGTCATTGTCTGATCACACATTTACTCAACACCATACATAGATTCCAAATAAAATTTGTAAAATATAATTTAACAATTAACAAGTTTTATTGAGAGTGTTCAAATAACCCACCGAAGGCTTGGATGCACGCTTCCACCAGCTCGTCCACTGCGGCCGACTGCTCCGACAATATGGACTCCATCGTTCCTTTCTTGTTTTCTTTTACCCCCTCCGTTCTCTTTCTCTCGCTGGTTTGGCTCTTGTTTCCTCTCACTGAACACAGAAGAAGATGAAAGGATCAAAGGGGAGCAAAGAGAGAGTAATTGCTGTATAAAGAGAGAGGAAATCAAATTTACAGTGGCCATCGCCGCATGTTTAAAATAGTTGTGTGGTCATTTGTTTTGCATACCGCTCCACACTGCAGTGAGCGAGAGAGAACCAATTACTGTTTACGCTCAAGCTGCTATATTAACGTGGATGTCTGCCGGTCAATGTCATCATCCCCTGCTGATATGATGGTTCGATTTGACCCAACAAATTCAAAATGTCAATCTGCAAAACCTAAACTAAAACTACTTGAAGGAGCAAAAAAATAATTGGTCCGGCTTTCAGCGAAGAGTTTAATTGTCTTGGCTGAGTATTGTTGATACAGGAGCCAATACGATAACTGAGAAGGGATTACAAAAGCAATCCCTCTTTGGGTCCCTTGCGTTAACACTAGCAACAATACACAATAGAATTGACAGTTCTGACATATAGACTTAAGATAAGATGTCTTATCAGGAGATATCTGAAGAAGGACTATGTGTTCAATGCTATCTCAGTACATTACAGATAAATATTGATTGATAAGTACAATCTTAGAATAGAGCATAAAACAGAATAAAGAGGTCATGTAATGGCTTTTGGTGGCGGCCTCATATCTTCCTAGCTGTCTTAACAATCCTAGTCAGCTTGTTTCTATTTACTACAGTGAAGTGACACAGATATTTAAAAAAGGGTGCTCTCTAACATACGCTCCTTCTACAACTTCAGGACCTACACCAACCCCCTTAAGTCTCCTAATTGAAAACAGTCTCTGACTAGCTTTCTTACATATAAAAACAACATTGTCTGTCAAAATGACTTTGTCCCAGATACTTAAAACACACACTGTGTTTCCACAGTTTGGTCACATAGTATCAGTAATGAGAGTGGGTCTACATTTACTTGTAATTGAGTGTTTTTTTACACTGTGGTACTGCTACTTTTACTCAAGTAAAGCATCTAAAGACTTATTTTCACCGCAAATAGTAAAATCTTCAAAAATACCGTCTAAAATATTGACTGGCAGTTTGAGTTTAAGTGATATAATTATTCATATTGGTCTTCCACGACGTCTGACTTCTAATTTACATTCATACACTGAGATAGGCAAGGCTAAAATCTTACACCGATACAAACTCAGCATACAAATAAGGTGATTGTGATAGCAGAATATGACAGACAGCTCAGCCTGCTTTGACCGCAGTGTGGCTTCTCCAGAAAAAACTGATAGAGAGCCACAATCGACAGGAAACCACAATTTATTATCTGTCCCTGACATGCTTGACATTGAAAATGCACGGTGGCAATTTTGCTCCATCACGCATGTGTTGCAGAAATAAGTTAAGAAAGAAATTTTCTTGGGTGATTGAACAAGTCCTCGCAGCAGGGAACCATGGCAACAACATCCATACTGCCCCATCACTTTCACAGCACACACCTCTACACACCTCCACACACCTCTACACACGACACACACGACACACATGCACAAAATACACGTTTTTACCGAGGCAAATATGGCAACCTGTGGGAATCTTTTTATTGTGTTTGCTGTTACCTTGGACGTGTTTATTGTGTGTGAAGAAGTAAAATGCACTAATCCTATCTGCTATACGGCTTACGGCTCAATCTGGTGGTAAAATAGGAGATAAAGAAAGCCGCTGGATAATTTTGGTACATTGCTGATGATGAAGCGTGAAGGTAACGCCGAGGTTGCGACAAAGTGACCCCCAGCGGCTGCTTCTGCTAATGGCTCTTCAATGTTGTGGTTCTGTTGCAGAGGGTGATGAGTATGTGTATGTGTCTATTGTGCCTGACACAATGAAGCCTTCCACTGCTGCAACGCGGTGGGCGGACACACTCAATTACAGGCTTCACGAGCTGTCTCAGCTACATGCCTGCAAACACACATTTCTGCAGGGGAGAGAGAAAGAGGAGGAAGTGCAACCCTAAAGCTTCAGCGATGTGAGAGTGAGTGAGCGAAAGTCTTTATGATAATGAGGAAAGAGTGAAATTGCGAACTTCAAATCTGTGCCTTTCTAAAAGGACGTGGTCAGATCACGGAGAGATAACGGGTTATATGACAGACTGCCGGACCACAATCAAAATGATGTGCTGTTGCTATAGATAGACATGAAAGTTCCTGTGAGGATGCTAAGGTCACTGCAGGAAATACGTCGGAGCCATAGTCTGAAACCTCAAAGAAAAAAAAGAAAAAAACATCCAAGACCTGTGACATCCAGACACCACTGCTGAAATCTCATGAATATAATCAGAAGGAAAGTGGACTTGGGTCCTTAATTGCCACACAACAAGAGCCATTATGAACGAGAGTCATATAGATCTGGGCTGAAATGGATTTCTCCGTGACAAAGTGGAGATCTTTTACCGTTCAGTTCAGTCTGTCCTCAAGAGCCGAGGATGTTACTTTCTCTGCAGATGCAAAGGCCGATTGTATCCGTCCGAACAGGCCGTAACACTGAACAAAACAAAGGGTAGACCTGCTCTAAATAGAGCCTGGTCTGGCACTGCGGCACAGGCTGTGCCCGTCTTGATGATGATACCATCTTGCTATCCATTCTCCACTGACTGGAGCTCTTTGTTATGACCCAGAGTACAATTCTCTCTGTGCTTTCAGGGGAACATACAGCCGTCCCCCTTGTTGACGGTGCCTGGTCAATCCTGACCGTGCGGAATCTGTAGTGTGCTGCTGGTTTAGTGGGCATTGAAAATGTCACGTCTTCTGGCTTAACACAGAAAGACCCCTTCTCACTGCTGTCCTTTTAACTCTCGGTATTATAGCCATAAAACAACATGAAAAACTCGAATACTCTTCAAATGTATTGTTTCAGCTACACTACAGTGCCAAATTCCAAATTCAGAGCATTAATATAGCAGCAAATATAGTGGAGTAATAAGTGGAGTAATACCTGAGCAGAGGATAAAGTCACACTCAGTGTGTTGTAATTCGAGCTTCTTAACCTGTGCTCCACTAGCTATCTAATCGTGGCCACTCTGCTCGGTTACCGCTGATAACGCCGTCCCGACCTACATTTTCGTCGCAGACGCCCACTCTCCGGAGAAAATGATCTCACTTGAATGTTCATTTAGTTAATGATGGTCCCATTTAGAGTAAAATAGACAATAAAGCAGGGTATGCTTTAAGGAGTGGCTACCTTGTGATTGACAGGTCGCAACCAGTGTCACCCATCTGCCGTCCAAATATGGTCACTTCCATTCACTGGTTGCAAAAAAAACAAGATGGTGATGGCCAAAATCCTTCAAATGCACAGTCCACAACCCAAAGGTACGTCCACTTCTTATATACAATCTATGTGCGGAGGCAATCCCTCAATCAAAGACATGCTCTGAATTTGTAATTCAGCACCTTTAAATACTAGATTGAGTATATATTTTCCATCAAATGGAGTAAATTAGTTGGTGAATACATGGCTTTTTCCTGTCTAAATCACATCAGATTGAGCCAATGCCTTCTAAAAAAGTCTACACAATAAAAAGAAACTGGCAGCATAGATTTTCAACGCCTTTTCTTGTCTTAAAAGTGACCTTAGCACTGATTGATGATCAGACACTGACAGACACACAGATAATGATATCCATCCTGCTATTGATATTCCCATTGTGGGCTAATTTCTATGCCAGATAATATCCTGAGCTAATGCACAGTATCCATATAACCATTGATTTAGCTTTATTCCCTCCCCTCTGGCATTTGGGTAAAACAAGTTTGATTGATGTTTTCATGGATAATAGTCATGAGCTACAAAATAGGGACACATTGATTCACTCTAATTAGCTATTAGACAGACACTGAAAAACACACACAGTCTGTACATTCTGCCCCACACAAACATGTTTAAAGGTTCTATCTCCAGCATTTAGTCACACTTAAGGCAGTGCTCTAGGGATGTCTTGGTTGGCTGGTCAGTGATGGACCTACTTTGGTCTTTAGGAAACATCTAACATAGACCAGTGAAGCTGGGTGCCCGGGGGGGTAGTGGCCCGGGTAACTTGTCTGATATAATAATAATTTTTAAAAATGTTTTATGAATAACAGAATGAAATGTATCCATGTTTTTTTTTCTCAAAATGTGTACTTAAAATGAGCCACACAATATTGTTTCAGCTGCTTAAGTTGTATGTATCAACAGAGAGAGAGAGAGAGAGAGAGAGAGGAAACAGCTGTTTCTACGCACACAAAATACTAAATAAGATAAGATGGTGTACATGATAAACATATTACCTGCTAAACATCAGCATGATAGCATTGTCACTGTGATTGCGTTAGCATGCAGATGTTAGCATTTAGCTCAAATGCACCGCTGGGCCCAAGCACAGCCTCACGGAACCGCTAGTCTTGTTAAAACTTCTATATATATTATGGTCAAACCAGTTGCAATACTTTGGCATCTGTAGAATGGGATTCCATTTTAGAAATGAAATGCTGCCAAAATTATGAGCAAGTTGTAATTATTTAGTTTATATATTTTATATGATCATATTACAAATTATAGTGTAGTTGCTATTTTTATCATTTAAATTATTCATCAACAACAAATTAGTTGTTAATGGTTTGGTACATTATGTATTGTAATTAGTGCTGGGCAACGATGACAATTTTTAATCGCGATTAATTGCGATCAATAACATTTGGTTTGTAAACACTTTAAACAAATAAGGTTTTAACAGCAGTATTCCCTTTACACAGTAGCAGTTCTATCTCTTCACTCTCTGTGCTCAGTATATGAAACGTTCCACTGCTGTGAAACAGGAATAAAATGTTTCAGCACGTTTCAGCAAAAATGTCTGTCTTCATGACAGTCAGAGCATGTGAATGCAGCTCTACTGTTCATCAATAATAATAATGCTGTAACTCCGAGGTGATGATGGTTACCCAGCGATCAAAGAATAAAGACACTTTACCCACAATTTAGGTGTATTTTCCCTTTAACTCACGAGATGCAGCATGTTTTATACTTAATGTGAATATAATTCATACTTTGTTGGCATCTTATTCTGAAAACCGGATGTTCGTCTGAAGAAACCGGATGTTGTCTCATGTTAATCTTTCCGCTAACTTTCAAAGTCCTTCACTCGCTCCCAATCCGTTTAAATGAGTTTACCATGAATTTCAGCATATAGGTGCACTAAAGTGTAAGTGTCTGCTGAGTTGACCACGGAGATCTGAGTGTCTGCTGACTTTACCGCAGCGATGTCCAGTAGTCTCCATTCCTCACCGCTGCCAGTGAGCAACGGCCTTTCAAAATAAATAAAAAATAAAAAAATGCGTTATCGCGCTATAAAATAATTGTCGGCGTTAATTAATGAATGCGTTAATGCGATAATAACACGTTAACTTGCCCAGCACTAATTATAATCCATCCATCCATTATCTTTAACCTGTATATTGATCAGGGTCGCGGGGGTGGATGGAGCCGAACCCAGCTGACGTTGGCGAAGGCAGGGTACACCCTGGACAGGTTGCCAGACTATCACAGGGCTGACATAAAGAGACCATTCACACTCACATTCACACCTACAGGCAAGTCTTCAATTACCCTAAGTTGCATGTCTTTGGAGGAACCTGGAGAAACCGGAGAGAACCCACGCTGACACTGGGAGAACATGCAGAATCAACACAGGAGGCATTCTGTGTTATATTATCATATAACATGATATTATTGTATTATAATAATAACACTAAAATGGTGATTGTACTGAACATCCATTTCCGTACATTTACATAGCATTTAGCATGTCATGGTATTCATCTATATCTATATCTACATCAAACTGTGATATTGATTCTGATAGGAGACTTTTTCTCACATCAGTAGTATTGCTAGTGCTCATGTTTCTAAAAACGAAGACCACATTTCCCATGATCCTCTTTGTGTCTTATCACAGAGGAGTTTTTTTTCCCTCTTATCTGTCTAATATCCGCTGTTGTTTCCCCATTTTATATTATGTAACTATATAAAATAACTGATGTCTCAAATGAATATGGTATTTTATTGACTTTAACTTTGACCCCAGTTTCCAAAGTGCATCATTTGCACTTCAGAGCTTTAGCTCATATGTCCTTATGAGTCCATGTGAATAGAATTACAAGATTGCAAAAAAACACCACTTCTTCATGTTATACACACAGCACCCTTATCTCTTGCCCAACACCCACTAGTTTGTTTCAGGAAGTTGTGAAGGAAGAGTGTCGCATGATGGGACGGATATAGTTCTTCATAGGGTCCTACAGAGCGGCTGGTGACAGGCTCTATTTACAGACTGCAGGGTACTGAAAGCAGGAAGGGAAACGTTTCCTTTTCCCTGGACACACAGAATGCCACACCGGTGGGGGCTCACCGGCTGCAAACTGAGATTAGCAGCTACAGTTGCTCCTTAGGGACGGAGGGGGGTAGGCAGGCGGAGGGAGGAATGGGAGATAAAGAGAGAGAGTGGGAGGCAGGAAGAGAGCATACTCGACCTCGCTTCAGCCCAGTCAAAAGTGAAAGAGATTGTTGGATAAAGAGGGAAAGATATCAAATAGGGAGGGGTAGTAATGAAGAGAAAATTCAACGTGAATCTGCCTCAAACGCAAAACTAATACTGTATATGTGAAGAGTGCAAGCAGCACTATTTCATAATGTTGAAATAAGAGAAGAAGAAGAAGAGAAATATGCATATTTCACAATGTGCTCGTGGGACATAGCAGCTGCTTGAGTGTAATGTTTTATTACGTCCTCCAAAACAAAAAAAAGTCATGCATCCTGTTCCACATCTGGCACACTCTCATATCTCACATCTCAACTTTCTGACTTCAAATGAAAAGTGTAATGTGTGAGACAAGAAAGGGCACTGCCATGTGCTGCTATAATATCTTCCTCCCCGACCCCAAACGCAAGAATGTATCATTGTGTCACATTGTTTTTACTGCTTTGTTATGAAGCTTCCTGCTCAAACTTCTGTCCTTTTAACAGATGTGAAAGTTTGCTTCATAACAAATACCGGAAGGGTGTGTTGGTATGCGTGTGTGAAATGTGGCGACTGTATGTGCGAGTCCACACTTGTGATTGTAAAAATCAATTACATATGCAGTGCGTTTTTCTAATGAATACTTTTTATTCTTAGATAAAGTGTTTTTTTTATCTACATTTGGGGGTTTTCCTTACTCTGAGCTATCACACAACTTCATTCTCATGTTGTGATGAGTGAACGCTGAGGCCACATAGCAAGCTGTGTCAAAGAGCATATGTGATACATCATTTTTTGCAGAAGAATATTACAGTTTGTTTCTCGGGGGGGAACACCCTGATCCACTGCAATGCTGATGTCAGGAAACGCACTTCCTGTTGAGTGTTTCATCTGGGGCGAAACTAATTCCATGCAATGACAGACATAAATCAAATATTGTGTTTGGAAGAAGAATGCATTTACCAGATATCAGATTTATGGAAACATAGCATGATTTATAGAAAACTATGATTTGTTGGACGATTTCTACTCCCACAAATTAAAGCATTAGTTGAACATTTTTGGGAAATACGCTTACTTGCATTCCTGCCAATTGCTAGATGAGAAGATTAAAACCACTGTATGCTTGTACAGTAAATATGTAGCTGGAGCCAGCAGTCAGTTAGCTTAGCATAAAGACAAGGGGTAACATCACAGGCTGTATATTAGAAGTGGACATAGTCACCGTGACGTCACCCATTGGTTTGCGGACTGCCATTTGAAGCCTTGAGTTCGTCATTTTGGTTGTCGCCATCTTGTTTTTTGGAACCAGAAGTGGGTGGAGCTAAGTACAACCGAATGCTGAACAAGACATTTTCAGGCAACCACAATGTTACAATTAACTTGAATGAACTGAAAACACTCTGTGAAAGAGTTAAAGTTCTAAGAGGAAAACACAGACAGCTTTTATCTGAATGGAACCATAATTTACTAAACACATCATACTGTATTAAAGAAGACTTGAAACTAGTGATTGAGACCATAAACTCGTGTTTACAATGTTTACTGACGTAATAAATTAAGTGAGATGTAAGGTCATTTTCTCATAGACTTCTATACGATCAGACTTACTTTTTGTAACCAGAGGAGTTGCCTCCTGCTGGCCAGTTGAAAGTATGCAGGTTTAAGGTATTTCCGCATTTGCTTCATTGAAAATCTCCCTACCTGCACCTCTAAAGGTCACCAGTTCATCATGTGTGTTCATGCAATACAGAAACCAAGTGCTAAATACTATTTTTGACTTCAGACCAGTAACTTCCTGGAGTCTCCACTGGTTACCTTGCAAACCTGTTTCCAGTCTTTATGCTAAATTCAGTTAACCAGCTGCTGGCTTTATAGCTTCATAAAAGGGTTTTATCAATCTTCTCATCTAACTCTCGGCAAGAAAAGCGAATAAGTATATTTCCCAACTTGTTAAACTATTTCTTTAAGAGCAAGCTTCAACTCCACTGCCCGGACGCACCAAAAGGCCCACCCTCCATGCAGAAACATAGAGGTAAGGGCTGTTCAGCTGCAGGAAAACCTCCACCCATGAACAGCAGCACCAAGTGATGCTGAATCCTTCCATTTTCACAGTTCAGGGTTATTATAAGAAATGTGTGTGTGGTTTGCAGAACAGGGCAGACACTGTACATTTGGAGACTAATTTCTTCTTTGCAGTGTTTAGCTGCTTCGTTTCCTCCTGCCTGTCAGAGACGTGCTCACTGAGCTGTGCTTTCATGCAACAGTCATTCTGAACTAGTTTCATGTCATGTGTGTATACCTATGGGAGTTTCACATTCACCCAGCCAGCCGCTTCATTACCCCTGCAGGCTTTTATAACAGCGTTAGCCCTCACTAGTTCCTGTTTATGTATTCCTCCCTAAAACAGCTTGCATCCCCGAGCAGACCACAAACCCCACAATTTCCTGCTGTCATAATACATAATGCATTATGCACATTCAGATAAAGAGCGTGAGAGATTGCAGACTGCAAACAGACTGATGAAAACAAAAATAAAGAGGAAAAAAAGAGAAAAATAATGCACTTTTTTTTATGGCAGGTGTAGGATACCACAAGCGTTAAAAACATTTTTCAATTCTCTTTCTGAAAGCGAGGCACGCCTAACACCTGTAGCACGGAGTGATGCCAGTCAACTGAAACATTGACTAATCACGGCCATGCAATCGCTATCGCAGCTAATTCACTGCCTGAAGTAATCACTACACTATGTTAGATACAGCAGCCAGTGAGTTTTCGATCTGTCCTCCCACAGGCTTCATCCACTACTGGGTTCCCCCCTGACTGATTTAATTCCAGCCACAGCTTGATTTATAGCTCTTCAGGTCCAACACTCTACATAACAGCTACCTTTCCCTCCTATGGCTCCCACTGTCCTCCTGCCGCCTCTCTCTCCGGCGTTCTAGCCATGCCTTTAAAGGTGAGGAGGAGCGCAGAGTGCATAATGACATGCTGAGATTTTACAGGGTCTGTGCCCTTTCATGGGAGCAGAAGAGGTGAAGGAGGAACAGAAAGAGATGACTATTTTTCTGGACTGAACCATTGAAGGAAGTTTCAAAGTGACCCTGTTTGCATCAAGCAGAGTCACATCCACCTACAATTAGATCGTTTATTGACATAATTTTAGTGCTCAGTGTTGTCCTGCCAAGTAAGTGTCTTTTGTGGTGTTTAAATCTGTGAAAAAAAAACAACACTTCCAACACCAGCTAAGAAGAAAACGTATAAATTCAGGTGACTAAGGTGCAGGTAACTGAGACCCATAATGGAAAGGAGTAAGCACTCCCCAGTTTTGCGTGCTCGCTGTGAATGTGGCCCAGCGGTAAAAGTGAGTAAAGTTGGCACAGGTAATCAGGAGTGTAGGGACTGTGGAGGAATAGATAGGGTTAGCTGATGGAAGTTGAGATAGAGAAGGCAGTGGACATTGGACCATTACACCCCAATGATGGCGAACATCCAGCACACATGTCTGGCTGAGCTGCTGCTCCTGTCTGCTCTCTGTAATTATCTTTTTTCTCCCTTGATTTGTTTCTCTTGTGTTGATTGAGTTTTGTTTCCCCTATTCCCCCCCGGTGTCCCCCAGCTCTGCCTTAGTTTGATGCCTTCCTCTCCTCCTCCTCCTCCTCCTCCCAGATGATATGTTGCTGTTGGTCCTTTGGCATAAAGCAGCAACCCTGCACAATGGGTCCAATTATGGCTGGCTTTCATGATAAGTGCAACACTGCTGCAGGTTGAGGTGGAGGAGGTGGCTGGAAGTGATGCTAAATATCAAGGGTGGCCGCTCCAGAGGCCTGAAGTAATTGCACTGCGGCAGTGGAGGAGAGAGAGGAGGAATAGAGATGCAGAGGCTTTAAAAAAAAAGAAATTCTTCTACTTGATTTTACCAGTGTGCTGAGGGCACTTTTAATCCTTGAAATCCTTTCTTTTTAAAGCTCTATATATCTTTCAAGTCAAGCACCACCTCACATACATACATCATATCACAGAGACCATGGGTTACTTTGATGCAACTGCTGATCAAATAAGCTACGGTCTGATAAAACGGACTTCGGACTAATGGTTTTATTGATCTGTGCTCTGCTGACAGATTTGGCCATCACATACATATGACGGCTGACATCGATGGCTGCCACATTTGCATTCTCTGAATCAGATGCTGATCTGGATGAACAACTGCACACAAAGCAAGTTTATCCAATATTCAAAATAGGAACTGTTAATCAGCAACATGCAGCTCCGGCCAAAATCAGCCACATCGAAAAAAACAAAACACCAAAGTGACTTCTCTGCCTCCCGCAAGGACGCGACGGGCTGCAAAAACTGCAGCTGTTAAGACTTCATAAAGTCCAGAGAGGCAGCCAGTTACAGCTTACAAGTAAAATCCCACTGCTCTGACACCAAAACATGCGTGGATAAAGCAGGGGTGAAGTATAAGCAAGCACGTCGCAGAGCAAGTAATCAGCAACCCCCTGGCACTCAAAAATGCCTCCTAATCCCTGCTGCTTCGAGGGCGGCGGGAGAAAATCACCTTGAATCACTGCAGTCAGACAGCTGCAGCCTGAACAGGTAATGAGGGGGCTGACTGGAGGAAGCGAGCAAGATAAGTCTGACCTTTCGCTTGTTTAATTCAGCAGCCCAATGCTGACTTTCAGTGAGCTGGGATGTGCCCTCCAGTTTCGAATCCTCATCAGCACACAGATGTTTATTGGTTATCTGCCGGGGGTCTTGAAGGTTACTGCCATTTGATGGACACCTCAGCAAGGTATATCTTCCCTCTCCACCCCTCCACTTCCCAGATAACTTTGCATGCCAACTGACTTTTGTTTACCATCATTCTCACCAGAGTCAAAGCAGGTTAGAGACCCTGCCGCTCCCTCAATCTAATTTTAGCAATAGGCGTTCCCCCATCCTCCTCTACTCTGCTCACTCAGTGATGCTGCTCTTCCTGAAAATAATTTGCAGTGACCCTAAATCCATTAGTTCAACTAGTAGGTGTAATTGGCAGCTTTAAGATGCAACTCATGTCTTCTACAAGTCCCAACAGCTGTTTGTTTTTAACACAAAGTACATAGCCCATCCATGACTCCCTAATGAGTCAACATGATATTGTAACATTGCTGTGGCTGATGGTGCAAGCAGACCAGTCCTTGCATGATCTTATCTATTTTGCAATCCAACACATTTAAACGCATGTATACCAGGTGATCAAGGAGGGAAACGGAACAGGCGCACACTAACATGTGGGTGAAGTGCGGACCAGACGAGAAAGAAAGACATCTGAAACCCGCCATGCGTAAAAATGGCTCGAGTGGCTTCACTTATCTAACATGCAAGTTCTGGCACATTTCTTACCTTCAGAGTTTGAAGAGTCCCATGCTCTGGGAGCTGAGGCGGCGGTGGTAACAGTTTGTGGAGTTGAGCAATGAGATGAGAACGTTACATCACCAGCAGCACCAAACTCAAAACGCCTGTTAGGCTATGGGAACACCACGGTCCTGCTGAGAGAGAGAGAGAGAGAGAGAGAGAGAGAGAGAGAGAGAGAGAGAGAGAGAGGCGCCTATGAAGCTCAAGAACTCATCGGAACAGACGCACTCGGTCGGATTCGGACTTGACGGCGACTCTCTGAAGAGGCTCTGCAGGTGTTTGCTCACGGCACATTAACCCTACAGTGCGCACAAGTCATCTCCCGGCGCACTCCGAAAACCAGTTATACGCATGTGATGTACCAAGAGGCTCCCAGGCATCAGGTCGCAGCTGGATGGCGCGCCAACCCTCTGCTCATGTTCCAGCTGTGCGGCTCACAACCACACAGCAGAAGAGCCACAGTCCCGCCTATTGGTAGCAGCACAGCAACACCACGGCCTGCACATGCTTGTTGCGTACGAGCCGCTACGCGTCATTACCATAACAAGCTGTGTTGGCTTCTCTGCGATATCCATTCGTCTTTTCAATCAAATGAATTTCTTTACAGACGTGTCCACACTTCCAAGACCGTGCTGGCTTCGCATACACCCCACACCTTTCCAAGATCTTGACATTTTATCGAGTGCTTCCGGCAAGATAACACTTGTTTTGTTTTTATTTCAGTAAACAAGAGGCAGACAGCTGCTGCAGTGGTAGATTGGGGAATTCGCGCATGTGTTAATTAATAAACAAATACATATTCATAACACTACATGACAAGTAGGCTGGACTAGAGGAAAGTTGCATTGGTGTTTGATTAGGTTAATCAATTTTATTACACATTGATTACATATTTGTTTTATATATTGTACATACAGCAGCGGCAGCCTATACCTGTTGCTACAGAGCAGAGTAGCTCCCTTCATAACGTCACATGTTGCGTCCAGGTCATGCGGGATTAAATAGGTGATAACCCTAAACAGCTAAAAGCATGGCCAAAATAATATAAAATATTTAAACACATTGCTGATATGTGGAAAATGCAGTCAGTTTGAGAACCACATAATCACACAACAGAGTGCAAGGACTCGCGGAACAAGCTCTTTCAAATTGGAGTTGTGATATGTCCGATGGCATGTAAAGGCAGCAGTGTGTAGTCCTGCCCGACCAGGAAGAAGAGGAGAATTTGAAGACACGGTAGGTGCTGTTATGAAAATAGTGTTTCATCAAGCAGACATAATAGTAAAAGAGAGAGTTTTGAAAAGTAAACTTTTTGATTGTCAGTGTTCAGTAGGGCAGGCTACACTCGCTGTGTGGTATTCGTACATCTGAAATGTCCTATTAAAACATCGTAGGTCGCGCAATCCATAATAGTGTGTGTTTTCTCCATGGTCACTTCAGTTCATACACCTAAAATAACTTTTACAAATGTTGTACATAACATCTTTATGATAAATATCAACATATTAACATTTCATTAACTGAGACTCTGGTTCACTGGTTGTTAAATGGACAGATTGAAACTCTGAAAGCACCATTAAAACAACAGAGATTGGTTTTCTTTTTGTCATATCTTTTTTATTATTTATTGAGATTTGTATTCATGTATTGATTTTTTTTTTATATTATTATACTATGGTTTGTTTTTTGCAACAAAAAAGACACAGAAATGACATACATGTTAACAACATGTGGAATACTGAAACAGATTAACTGTATATGCATGGATAACAAGATGTGTGGTGAATAACTGTTGTAGGGAAGCTGCTGTGTGGGGTCCATTTGGGCATAAAACTATTGAGGCATTAATGATATTTGTGGCAGCAGTAATAAAAAAAAGCAGAACAAATGAGTGAATTGATGAGTAAATGCATAAATAGGTGTGAATGAAGGGATGAATACATTTCAAGAATTCATGCAACAAGAATACTATTGAAATAATCTTCTGAGCAGTTTCAGTGTTCTGTGTTTATTTGTTGTGTGGTATTCATTATTACAAGCAGACCTGATGGTGCCATCCTTTCTCAACAGCAGCCTGGTCTTTCCGTGGGATTCCCCCTCTTTGAATCACTTTAATACAGGAATAGAGGTGAAGAGGCCAAGAAAGGGGGAAATCTGTTCATCCCAGTCTACAGCTACAGCATCTGTTTACCAGAATGGACAGCCAGGAGGTGGGGGATTTACTGCAGGAGTGCCTCGGAGCAGTGACAGCAGCTCAACAGTCGACCCAGCCCACTGTGGCAGAGAGGCTTCACTACTGTAGCTGCAGAGGTCAGACAGAAGATGGTGCCATTTGTTAAATCTTCATTTTGGGCATGGGAGGAAGTCTGATTGGGATTTGTGTAAAGAGAACATTTATGTTTTAAGACATGGTTTGTGTTGAGAGTGAGGGACAAAAGCACTCTTTACTCAATGGATCCAACATGGAGTTTGGGGTAAAATGTTTCTAGTGTAGCTTTAAGTGAAATTATTCTCTCCTGCAAAGTTTGCAAATGTTTATCAAGTATTGTCAGTTTTCTTAACACGTTTGGTTTCAAAGTTCTTAGGCCAGTTAATCTTTGCATTGCCACACACTTTAGTTGGATTTATATCTATTTATGACTATGACCTATTTCCTGTAGACTCGCTGTGTGCAGAGCTGGCCTCTCTCCTGCAGGAGGCAATGGATATGAAATGGCCTTTTGTGCCAGAGAAGTGGCAGTATAAGGAGTCAGTCAGTGCCGACGACAAGACCAACCTCAGTGACCTCATCAGCAAGCACCTATCTCAGCTCTTGGTAATAATGACACGGCTAAGTGATGGTTTCCTCATGTTGTTACTTAACGGAAATGACCTATGTTTATGTTTGCTGTGTTGCCAGGCCGTTCTAAAGGCTTCCATCGTGGCTCAGGAGGCACGCACGGCACTGGCGGCGGTCTTCTTAGTCGACCGCTTCCTCTACTGGACAGACGAGTCCAGCCGGCTGCTGAAGATCACCAAGCTGCTCCACAGACGCCACCCTGACACCCCTGTGGCCCCCCAGCTGGTTATACGGCAGGCCAGGGTCTACTTTAACTCTGGTGCAGTGTGGTGGAGGGGAGCGTACTTCAATAAGATTCTTAGTTTTATGGGGAGCCACTGGCTCTGAATAAATGTGAATGGATGAGTTCACACTTCATAAATCATCCTGATCCTTGTTTTGGGAAATAATATGCAAACTCATAAAATGAAATGTGAAAATCATCATTACACAATTGCCATTAAAGAGATGCAGAGCTGGATAAACATTACAATCATCTTCCCTACAGGCAAACTACAGAAGGCAGAATACATTCTGAGCAGTCTGATTAACAACAGCGGAGCCACCGGTGGGTGCTATGACATTCATATTGCCTTTTAACGATCTGTTATAATGTTTCTTTCAAGCTAAATAAAAAGCTAATCTTTGCTTTCTTATACAGGTTGTTGGGTGTACCACTCCGAAAGTGACAGGGCCCTTGTGCAGGCCGTTAGTGTTCAAGTACGTGGGATGATTTTGCAAAAGCTGGGTAAGTCTTTTTTTCCTGAATGAAAGAAGAGAGTTTACTCCGCTGATACACTGATACCGTGGCTGTTTTCTGCTCTGTGTCAGGCCTGTGGCTTGAGGCTGCAGAGCTAATCTGGGTCTCTCTGGTTGGCTACTACGCACTTCCTCAACCTGATAAAAAGGTAGCCCAGATGCAACCTCATTATTGCCATCACAGTTGCCATATTATGAGCTTGTAAACATGCACAACATCCCCACAAAAATCTTTGCTCTGCATGTCTGTACCTTTTATAGGGCATTGGAACCTCTCTTGGCATACTGGCCAACATATTGGTGTCTATGAATGATAGGGACTTCCACGCTTTTAGGACTAATCCAGATATTGATTTGGTAAGCTTATCTGACACATAATAATGGTTTTTTTATTCTTTTAAATATTGCAAGCTTTGTGTAATTTCTTGTCTATGTCTGTCTGATTGTTTGGAGCAGTCTTTACTTGGTGACAGGAGTCATCGTCTCCTCTCAGCGGCTCACGCAGCAAAGATGGCGGTGGTGTTCAGCCAGTACACTTCCCTCTATGTGTTGACCAATGTGGTAAGCCTTTCTAATGACGGGTCGTTGCCACGGCTCACTGTTGCCTGACATAAATCATAATAATAAAATGATGAAATCCTTTCCAAAAGTTTTCTAAAGTAGTGATGTCCTGATACTAGAAATTCAGTAGTCAAAAACAATACCAGTGAAATTCCATGAATCTCGATACCCAATTCGATTCCACGTTTTTTTTCTAATTCATTATTAATCACTGGTAATCCACCTCAAGATTCTCTCCAAAAACTAAATGTTACAAGATTACATTTGAACACATCACCATAATGTTATAATTTACCTTTGCCCAATACTCATTTTTACTGAATAGACTTAGAACGCATCGTTATTTCACTCGATGCAACCTCTGTTAATGTTGACTGTTAGCTCCGCTATTTAGCCAACCTGTCTTGCCGTGCTGCCTACTAACAGCTAACAGCTAACGTTACTAGCTCTCCTCCTGTCAATTTCAACACAGATTTGTCATTCACAATGTAGCTGATTAAGAATTTTGCCTTGGTAGACTTGGTACTAAAGTATCGCTTCTCATGACATCCCTATTCTGAGGTCTAAATCTTACTTATTGCTGCTTTAATTTAATTTAATTATTATTTTTATTAATTTTATTTTTCTCTTCAGGCAACTCAAGGGACCTGCTTGTTATCGTACAATTTCTCAGTGGAGTGCCCTGCCTCTCAACGGCAGTCTTTCCTCCTGCAGGCTAAAGAAGCATTTTCAATCGGCCTGCTCACCAAAGCGGAGGGCGAGCTGGTCACCAGCAAGCAGGAGCTTCACACCTTCCTGAAGGCTGCCTATTCCCTCACTGTCGCCCACAAATGGCTCGGCACTCCTCCGGAGGTTGTGGCACAGGCAACTCAAGCTTGCCAAAAAGCTTTAGCAAATTTCTATGATTACTGCAATGCAGATACTCAAGACAAAGACGGCCTCTGTGCTGAAATCATGCATCTGGTCACCCAAGTCAAGCTTCTGTTAGGAGTGGAGCCTTTCCTTAATTCAGACAAGGGATCTTTTATCCCTGACAGCTACAGAAACATCAAAGACACATTGGTGAGTTTCACTCTGAAAGGCTTCGCCAAGGTGATGCAGAGATTCCAAAAGTATCATGCATCACTGTGTGAGACAACCAACACAAACTGTAAGAGGACCCAGGACGTGATAGATGGGGCGAGGTTGTGTATAACTGCAATGGGGACAACCATTGGTACACTCAACACAGAATGTAGCACTGAGGCCTGCAAAGCGTCACCCAAAGGAGAGGAGCCACAACAGAAATACAGTTCAAAATCAACTGCTGTGCACCCACCTCAGAAGTCTGACCTGTGTACCACTCTAGGAAGCACAGATAACCTTGGTTCTTCATGGCAGAACTTCTCCCTGAGCAGTTCAGGGTCTCCTAGGCCCAGCAGCAGCAGCTTCACAGGAAGTAGGGCTGTTGAACGTGAAGCAAATGCACGTAATCAGAGCTGTCTGACCACTGACGTTGATGGTCGGTCAGACAGCATTCTTCATTTTGCTGATGAAAACAAGTCTGCAGTCAGTTCCCAAACTGTCCCGAGATATGTAATACCTGCCACTTCCTCTTCCAATGCTAGTGGTGATTCAGAGAAGGTTGAAGTGATACAAGCTGGAATAGAGACACTGGGCACTGAGGAGGGTTGGATGACTGACGGTGTGGCGCCAAGACCGCCAGCATCTGAGGGAGCAGCACAATCTTTATCCCAGCTAGTTCTCGGAACAACCTCCAGCTCACTCAATGACAGTTTTGGTTCCCAGTCGTCATGGGAGAAAATTACAACTGACCTGAACTCTCCCACAATCAGAAAACCTCAGCCAAGCAGCCTATCAAAAGCAGGAACCAGCCAAAGCAGCAAGTCACCAGAGTCTGATAGGAGCTTCTTCCTCTTGGAAACCCTTGATTCGGAAACCAATGATTCAGCTCATGATCCCACGCACAAAAAACAGACATCTGGAGGGGAATCCGGAGACTTGTTCAAGCCACGACCTCTAGAGAGCCTTAATGTTAACCCAAATATGCACACTGAAGTTGACTCAGTATCTGTAAAACCCACTACCAAGAACTCTTCAGCAACCACAGTTTCCCAGTTTGCACCAGAACAGTGTGCTTCCACTGAAACCTCCACAGGGAGTTCATTTGAGATGCTGGAGGAGCATCAAAGTGGAGACCAACACAGTGAAGTAACTTCATCAGAAAACATAATTGCCCCTCAAATGAAGAACCCCTTGTGCTACAGCTGCCTGAAGCACAGCACTGTAGCTGAAGTGGTCCCAGAGACTCCCTATTTGTTATCACAGCAGGATTACCAAGCCCTACTGGCTGGAGTTTGCCATGAATGTCTGCTGAAGAGACTTCATAGTGACGAAACACAATTCAAACTTAAGACACACAGAACTGCCCACAGTAAGTTTGAATTCCAAAAGTTGTTGAAATTTGTCTTTATCATCAGTACAAAGCGTGTTGGAGAACTGCAACATGGTGGAGAGACAGGCTTCCTACGTAGATATGAAGGGCTCATTCTAAGCTGACAAAAACACGATTCTTATTTTCACATTATACAGTAATGAAAACATAGTCATGAATATTATATTCCATGTCTGCTAATAGAGCCTCCTAAATCTTACACTCTGGACCTTGTGAATAAAACATTGACTGCAACTGTCTGCTAATCTCTGACTGGCATATCTATTAGGTGCTCTTCATTTAAAGTTCTCCAAAGCCACAGGACTGTGGACAGCCAGGGAGACCTGTGCTTACATCGGGAAGCCGATGGGGATGGAGGGAACGCAGAGAGCGGCAATATGGGTGCAGTTTTTACACCAGGAGGAAAGGTTAAGCAGGTATGCAGCTGCACATTCTAGGGACAACCTGAACCTGAACATAATGACTTTGAGTTTCACTTTGTCTGTGTATTTATGTCCATAGTTATGTGGGGAAAGACTACTTGAAGCCTAAGGAGATCCAGTTTCACCTGAAAGATGTGGAGAGACAGATGACAGCCCAGCACTATGTGACTGCGTTCAACAAGAGTCTGTACGACAAGGAAGTGATGGCTCAGATCTTCTTCATTCCCTCGGAAGCACTGTTGGTGAGGCCAAATCATAAAGAACACGGCAAACATAAAATATGTGTTAAGTTTCACTTCATTTGGGGAAAGTAGATGTATCAGATGTTGCATTAGTATTAAAATTACATCATTCATAATTGCCACTTTAATAGGACCCCGTACACAAATACATCATTTAGAGACAGCAGAGTGCAGAATAGCCTGCAGCAGCCTTGGATCTGTGAAATTCAACTCTAATCCCAGTACACCCTCCAGTTGTCAGTTTAAAGCCAGACATATATACTCTCTACTCACTGTAGTGAAACCAATACTTATTAGTTATTAGTCTATAATGTACTATGAGCTGTTAAAGGGGGGACATGGGAAATAATGATACAAATAATAGCTTAGTGGCAAGTATTGTCTCTGCACTCCCCTGAAAGAACTAGCCCAAAACAATTTAAAAATTAAATTTACAATTCTGACCTGGCCTGGCCTTTTGAAATTATACACAATGTTAAGACTACAACACTTTCCCTGGTGAGTACTTTGAGGAGTGGCAGAACACTGAACACCACATATAATGTCCATTTGGAGACATAGTTAAGCCATTGGATTACAGGAGAAGATTATATTATACAGCCATGTTAATAGGTTGCATACAAAGACGGGCTTTCAATGTTTCCCTCTTGTTTTCTGTAATTGTGAATAGATTCTGAATGGAAATCAGATTGCGGGCTGTGTAACAGTTGAGCCCTACATGCTTGGAGACTTTGTCAAACTGACCAACAACACAGGAAAGAAGGACAAGCGTTTCCAGGCTACAGAATATGGCCTCGCCTTCGGACACTTTACCTACCTGCTCTCTGACTACCAGGAAGTTGTTGTAGACCTGCAAGGTGTGTTTGTGTGTGTGTAGGTGTGCGTGTGTGTGTGTGTGTGTGTGTGTGTGTCTCTGAAATCACAGACTTCTGGTGTATTCTTAATATTGTCATTTAAAGGTATACATATATATATATTTGTTCTTAATTGTGAACGCATCATCAACGCATTTTTTTACAGGCTGGGTGACAGCCAATGGCAAAGGGCTGACTTACCTCACTGACCCCCAGATTCACTCCACCAAGACCCCCAAAGGCCCCTCCAACTTCGCTGCCAGAGGCCTCAGGTACTTCCTGGAAGAGCAACATGGACCAGAGTGCAATGGCATTTGCCAGCTGCTCCAACTACCTCCAGTGCTGCCTCAGAAACTTTGAGGAGTTGCCGATGTTAAGTGTTTTTATGGGAGTGTTTGTATTCAGAATTAAATGATCAATCAAGGTTCTGTATTTTTCTTATAGCAACAACATAGCAGTCCAGCACCATTGCGATAATGTAGTAGTGTAGGAAAGTAAAATCCAACAAAAGTATGAAAATAGTTTAAAGTTAAATTACATTCTATCTGAGGTGCTAAATGTATAAAAGTTATTGGTATGTTATTAAAAATGACATTTTATGATGTACAGCCACAGAATAGCAATTAGGCTAGTTTCCACTGCAATAAATAACATAAAATACCTACTTGTTTGTTTTGCTTTGGAGTGCAGGAACCACCTGTGACTGCACGAGACAAATATTGTTAAGTGTAAAGCTCGTGCTTTATGAAAAGTTTCCATCATCAGCACTGGGGATCAGATCTTGCATCGCCCCCATTCACACCCTGGCGTTATTACATTTTTGCTTTAATAACAGATGGAAAATGACCATGCAAACATTCCAACATGAGTAGTAACTTTCAAAATGTATGTAAAATGAAAGCAAGCTACAAATGAATGAGATGCAGCCATCTTTTTTTCATTGACATACAATGGTTCAAAGTTTCCGATTATGTAAGTATATTTTGAGATTCTGCTCTTTTCACCTTCAAACCTATCACACTGGTGCCTGAGAATAGGAACACAACCAGGTTCATGTAGCCAGTGTTGGTAATGTGTGATAAAATGTATTATGACCTTGTTATACATACAGCAAAACCGCATGACGACTGCAGATTGCCTTTACTGTATGACCTTAACTTTACTGTGGAACTCAAATGCATGTGTAAATATTGAATCAAATGAAAAATACAAAAATCTATAAAGTAATGCTTTTGTTAGATACAGTATGTACTAGACGGATTGTAGGACCAGCAGGTGCTCTAATTGCAACAGTCACACACCTCCACATCATATGACCGTGATGTCATTCTTGGAGCTGTTAGCACCCTTGAGCATCCCTCTCCAGTCAGCTGAAAGTCCAGTTCTGGGTTTACAAGCCTCCATCTGAACACGAACATGACCTCGCAGTCACATGATCTTCATGAAATAAAAATATTATATTGAGATGTTGTGTATTTTTGCTTGCTGTGCTCAGCTAAATGTACTGCACTATGCAGAATATAAAATAAAATATTTCCAGACATATGTCTCCACATGCACACAATCATTTGTAGGCCTACAATTGTCTCCTTTAAAAACATTAACCAGCCTATAGTTAACATAAAGTAGACAGCATTTACAGGGAGAGATTTATGGCCTTTTATTATTTCTATGAGCATGATGACATCAGCTTTTCACCCCTTGAGAGTTATAGGGTTAGAAATATACCCTGGAAGCAGGACTTCCTCCTAGAGCCTCTGGTCGTATTCATAAGGAAGTGACTTTCCCTTCAAGTACCAGAGTGTTTGTGGCTGTCTGGAGCGTGGAACCCTGAAGTATGATGCTCTTAGTAGTTTTAACATGTTTGCTGGCAGGCTGCCTGGCTCAGGACCCTCACCCATGCTGTAAGTACAATAACAGATTTCTCAGCTCTTATTTCTTAATTAAGACATGTTATGCTTTCTCAATACTCAATGTTATCCAATGCTGAATTAGACAGTGATCAGACTTGTAATGTTACTGTGTCAAATGTGTGCTTTTGTTCAATAATTGCACGCATCTTCTTCCATAACACAGCAAGTCCTCCTCTTCTGAGCGGAAGCCTCTCTGTGGTGAGTGTTCAATTGTTTCTGAGTTGTGTTATGTAAGCATACAAAATCAGTACCTGACCTGAGCATGACTAAGCACATTTACAGTATGTGAAAGAGGGAGATGTAAACTCACTCACTCACATGGTCTTTCTCCAGGCCACACAGAATGAAAAGCTGTGGACTTACGGCAGATACCTGTACGATGCACTGGGACAACGGGTCCGTATCATGGAGCTGGGCGCTTACGAGAATAAGTCATTCACCTATGACGCGCTTCTGCTGTACAGAGAGGTGACCAGAGCACTGACATGAGTGTCCTAAATATTTGTGTTGGAGTGAAGTCGCTCCTGATTAGAAGTGAAAAGTACAAGAAAAATCATTTTATTGAATTAAAAGCACCAAGATCTACAGCTAAGTGTACTCACAATCTAGACTCAATTTCTAAAATTTGAAGAAACTGAGGGGTATAAATCCAAATTCTGATTGAATATGTTATTGTTTTTAATTTCATTTCATTTGTTGCATGTTGTAAGCGCAGTAACTATATTTCTTTATCAATGGTCACACATTGTGAACCCAATTCCCCAAATACGCAGCTTGGTCAGTGCTTTAAGACTTCGAACTGTGACACACTACGCACCCTCTAGCGTCGGGCTAGGTTGTGTCAGGGACGGCGTGTCAATGTACACTCGTTACATGCATTGTGTCTTTTCAAAATTAACTTCCGTCTTCAAAGGACGTTTAGGTTTAGACAGCAAACACACTTAGTTAGGGTCAGGAAAAGAGCCTGGTTGGCGTAAACTTGACTAATTAACAACTCATGTGACTAGCAAGTGACAAACGAGTCACTTGACTAATGACTAATGTGATTTACGATTGACGGGTCAACGTTGTGCAAGAGACATGAACGACAGTCTACTGGGTCCTGTGTTTGTTTGACCCATCAACCATCTCTCCTACCGGCCCTGTGTGGACTATGGCAGACTTTACACTACATCAGCTGCTCTTAGCGTGCAATAAGGAGTGTGTTTATGTTGTAGTAAACTGCAAGTCCGGTACGTGCGTCACATACACACGCTTATGTGGACAACTATAATGCTATTGTGGGAAATTACATTTTCATTTTTTAAGTTTACATTATTATTTCAATAAAAGTCGCGATGGGCTTCCATACAATGGAGCAATGATAGGAGTTGCCGTTTGCCAAGTTGCTGTGCAGAAGTGCAGTGAGACTTTATTATGGGAGTACAAATTGTATGTGGACCTTGCAAATGATTTACATATGGAGTGGTCATTCGGTTATCCACACAACCATAATCTTAAATGTCAATATGTCAGAGTTCACAGTAACCATATTTTTCTGTCTGGGTCAAAATATGTAACGTGTGAATATACAGATTTAAGTGCTTAGTAATGTAACATGACAATAGCATAATTTAGAGAAATTATAATATTTAATATCAACTTGTAGTGTAAACAATAATGGTCCTGTGCTTCAAAATAGCATTAGAACTCCTCACTTTTTGTTGATAAATTCACATGCAGAATCATTAGTTAGCTGAGGCAGCACAACCAGACAAGAAGGTCTGTGAGCATAAAATGTGATTAGATCACAAGTCATGTGCTGCAGTTCACCACATGCTAGTCCCTCCCTCTCACTCATCATGGACTTAAATGGTATTCAATCTATATGCACAAGAAATAATTATGTTGTATATAAGTGTAAAAGAAGAAAAAACATGATATGAGTTCAAATAAGCAATTGTCACCCTAATCCCACAACTTTCATCCACCAGAAAACCATGTATGAGATTAACGAACATGACCGCACATGCAAGAAAAAGCCTCTGAAGGCAGACTTCCACCCTATGGCAATCCCAAAAGATGCGTCTCTGCTGGGCCAATATGTTCTGGGCAGCTCGTCTGGACCTGGAGAAGGACTCCTGGTCAACACTTGGACGGGAGATCTGCCCGACAAAACAGGTTAGAGAGCATGTAATGGTATGAAAATGCCTGAACTGTCTATCCATCCGTCCCAGTCTAATAATAGATTCGTTTTTTTATCTCCAACCTTACAGGAAAGTTCATGTCCACAGTCACTGAATTTGGTTGTGTTCCTATAAGCACTGTGTACCACACTAGCCAGTATGGATGGGTGGTGACAAGGTAAGTTAACATCAACACTGTAAAAATCACCCTAAAGGGCAGGAAGGACATTGTGACTTTTGAAAATCAGAACTGTTTGCATCGGGCCAAGTGGTCATTGTGTCTCCGTCTTTCTGTTTACTAGCTTCTTGAACAACGTCCTTGGGATATCAGACCCCGGTCAGCTCAACCCTCCAGACTTCTGCCTGGATGAAGAGATGAGGGCTGATGAAGAGCAGACAGACTTTCTCAGCTTGTTCCTTAATAACAAGCTCTGAGGGCCTCCTTAAACTAATGATTTGAAAAAAGAAAAAAAAAAGTGCAGCTACTGAATCATATCTTTGTTATGTGATATACATCACATTTACTCTGCAATA
Organism: Anarrhichthys ocellatus; assembly: GCF_004355925.1. Classification (NCBI taxonomy): domain Eukaryota; kingdom Metazoa; phylum Chordata; class Actinopteri; order Perciformes; family Anarhichadidae; genus Anarrhichthys; species Anarrhichthys ocellatus. The sequence goes on along the minus strand of NW_022280041.1, from coordinate 10,963,833 downwards.
ACGTGTAATTCCAAGCATCTGGAGCATCTCAGACATGACATCAATCACTTTTTTTTATATTTCTGTCTATTTTCATATTGACAATGTATTAAAAAGCTAACAAAAGATGCTGATGTGTGACCACATGTAATTTTTATTAATAAGCTTATAAAAATAAAAAATAAAATTCATATATGTCACCTTGTGTCTGTGTGTAATGCTAACATGCAATATACAGCATTGTAACAGTACGGCAAAAGTGAGGCATGACGACTAATTGCCAATTAATTAACATGACTATAACAATTGATAAATCAACATCCCCGCATTTTTAGGAAACACGTTGAAGTTGATTTGACATTTCCCTCGAAGTCAAAGGTCAAAGGTATACATATAACGTTTTCGGGGGTTTTTGCCTAAATTAGCAGGGACTGAGAGAGAGAGGAGATGACATAACATAAACTTCTCAGGCCAGATTCAAAGCTGAAACATCTGTTAAAAGCTGTGCTATCAGTCACAGGGACACTCCCATATTATTACCAATGGTGTCTGTTTATTCTGACAAAAGAAGTGTTAAAGCTACTGGACTCAAAAGAAAACCTGGCAGTGGAATCAGAGTGGGAGCCTCCCCAGGCTTCTTTATAAGGAAGCGAGCGCTCGCACGCAGCAGCATATTTGCATCTGTGCGCAGAGGAAAGGTGTATCTACCATCAGACAGCATGAGAGCCCTCGTCATGTTTGTGTGCCTGTCAATGGGCTGCCTAGCTCAGAGACCAAAGCCATGCAGTGAGTACATCAACAGATGCTGAGTTCATTTGTAAATCTTGTTTGTCCTCTGAAAGATGATGCTAAATACTGATCGGGCTGTTCTGTTTTTGCTTCCTTATTTATGAGGAAATATCATGACTACGTAGCGAGCTTTCCACAGCTGTGATGTGAATGTTTATAATAAAACACTGCATTCATTTTAACAGCATCCCCACCGCTGCTGACTGGAAGCCTCAGTGTGGTAAGTTTGCATCTCCTTACACAACTCAGATTGTATTCACCATGCTGGATTACTATTGAACAAAATAAGTCTAGTTGGAGTGAGGTGGTCATATCCAAAGCATTGCTCGCTGCAAAACTTTCAATTTAATTTTGTATGTGATTTTCCAAGGCCACCCAAAGTGAGAAGTTGATGGCTTATGCCAAGTACAGCTATGACGCACTGAGAAAGCGCATTCGCCTCAGAGAGTTTGGATCTTATAACAATAAGACCTTCCACTTTGATGTGCTTTTACTCTTCAGAGAGGTAATGACAACATGGCATTGATATCTACGCTAGGAGATGTCGTGTGTAACACGAACTGCTGTATAATGCCATTCTGTCCTGCAGCGTGTCATGTATAAGATCAACTACAAGAACCAAACATGTTGCAAGAAGCTACTGAATGCAGACTTCCACCCCATGGAGATCCCACGGAATGCGTCCCTACTGGGAGAGGTTGTTCTAGGCAGCTCCTCTGGTCCAGGACAGGGACTCCTAGTCAACACCTGGTGGGGAGAGCTGCAAATGAAGAAGGGACCAGGTACAAGAGGAAACTGAACTAGAGGAAATTAGACAGAAAAAAATCACAGCAGAGTCATGTGGTGTACTGTAGCACATGACTGTCTGCGAATCTTCTGTCTAATCACTGCCTTTGTATGTCACGCTAACAAACCTGCTTGTCTGGTTGCGCTGCCTCAGCTCACATGTGATCCACTTCTGTTTTTTCAGCAAAGTACATGAGCACTGTCACAGAGTTTGGATGCATCCCCGTCAGCACTCTGTATCATACCAGTGGAAGTGGATGGATGGTGACCAAGTTAGTGCATGCACACCACAACTCACAAATGTGAAGAATAAGAAATGAATATATTAAATGGAACAGAATAAGACTTTAAAAACCCTCTCAAACATATTTAGACTTGTATTTTAAGAGGGGTTAGCTAAGCTAAGCTAATCCTCTCCTGGTTCAAGGCTTTCACACTCTCCCCCCACAAACACCCTTCACATATCCCATGTATTTCTGGATCCTCTTACAGTACATTACAGTAGCATCCATTATTTTTGTCTGGATGATTTCATCACGCGTTCTTCCCATTTGTCACCTTCAGCTTCTTCAACAACGTCATCGGACTAGTGGACCCTCAACAGCTCATCCCTCCACGTTTCTGTGAGGGCGCTCAGCTGGAAGAAAGGCTTGATGAGGAGCCAGTGACCTTCTTCAATTTGTTTTAAAATATAATATTTTCAGAAATTGAGTGCACTGCAATGATCACTGTATATGACTCTTTACACTGTATTGTCTCTTTTTTATGGCAGTCATTGGTGTAATCAATTTGAATTTATACATTTGTTGCGGGTTTGAAACCCTTTTGGGAGTTGGCAGTCTGGACCTTGCTGCAAAATGCCTGATTTTGTTCACTGACATATAAGTAAGATAAGTGAGTCGAAGACTCAACCACAAATCAAAGTTTATAGACTTAACTTTAATTAAATCAATATGTTTTACAGTTTTGGGACTGTAATTTATGATTATTGTCATTGTTGATTAATCTGGGATTGACTTCAATTAATCGATTGAAGGTTTAGCTTTAAACTAGAAAATAGTGAAGAACCCTACGGATTGACCTGAGAAATATTAAAAACTGAAATAAACATATTTCAAACCCGATAGGGTTGACTTTCATATTTTCTGATCTAGAACATTACATGCTCTTGGAAGTATGTCAGCGTAAGGTAAAATAAATATTTCAATGAACGTTAATCCAACATTGTTTCATGGTAATAACAATTTCTGATGTTTTGGCAATTTGAATGAGACAATTATGAATTATTTTATTATATGCATTCATTTTTTTTATAACTGCACAATAGATTCTAAATCAATATTAAACACTTTAATCGTGCACATATGGGATTGAAACTATCAAATGAGCGAGATGTTGTGCCGGTGCTTTTGTCACTTAAAATACATTTAAAGAGAGAACTAATCCGTACTTTGTGTTACTCGTGTGACTCTCTTGTTTCCCACAATTCCTAGACGAGGTTTTTAAAAGCAATACACTCGTGCAAACACAAGAGGGACGTATTGACCTTAAATTCCCTAACAGGTACTTAATGAGTTTACTTGCAATTTAAAATAGTATATGTTCATACAGTTATTCATCATTCCAACGATACAATAACACAGTGATGACCGTGTACATGGTTATTTATTGTCCTGAAAAACCGACAAATTCCGACTGAAATTGATGAACGTTTCCTCAGCATCACTGCATTTTTATTCTTTTCCATGTAGACTTGCCAGTGAAATACTTTTTACAAGCTCCATTGTTAACTGGAGATAATTATGGATATTATGTCTGTTTTTGTCAACTTTCCCCATTAATATAGAAACTGGTCAGTGGTTAAAAATGTATTATATGTGTCATTCAGAAGAAAATGTAATTTTATTGAAATATTTCACACAGTATTAATGGCCATACGTCTTTTATGGCAGTTTACAGCAGGGGTTCTTAACCTTTTTGACCTCGGGGCCCAACTTTTCAAGTACAAAGTGTCCCGGGGCCCATTCAAATATTAACACTATTAGTTAAACTAATTGATCTCACTCTTGGTTTGATTTGTATTCAATAACTATATTGTTACCTGTTCAACTCCACCCCTATTTTGGAGCAAAACCGCCTAAAATGACATACCCAAATTAAAATGGCTGTAGCTTCTGAACCGCTGTGACTATATGCATCACAAGTGTCAGAAAACCTGTAGGTCATATAGAAACAGAGCAGTGGGTCTTTGGAGTCAGTAAAAATTGAAGATTTTTATCCGCATAAAATAAAAAAGTATCTTTCAGTATAAATAACTGCCTGTGGCTGTATCTGTACAGGTAAATGACAGTATATGGCTGTAACTACACTATCAGTGAACAACTGCCTCAAATTTGAAGAAGATTGGACAAAGTATGACGATTCTACAGTGTTTCTTCCATGAAGAGATCCAGGAGGAGCTCTAAAAGGATATTTGGAGACCCAAATGGACACACGGTAACCAAATGATATTCTGACACACTAAAGGTGTTTCTCCCTTTATATTTTGATATTATATTATTTTCATTTTATTTTTAGCCTTTGCAAATTGCAAAAACTAATTACATATGGTCGAAGACGTGGTATGTAAGTAGCAGACTTACAGTGCGTAATGGCTGCGACTGAGCGCACGGTCGAGTATGAGGGTAACTCAGTTAAGCAAGGCTATACGTTGGTTGACGGCTTATAGAAGATGGAGATAGGTTTGTACTTTAAGTACTAGCGTTTTCTGAAGCTACTAGCTCCATGGTAACATCCGCTAGCACATTGTTGGGTCTGTAATGTGTCTTTTTCCGTCGAAATGCTACAAGATCCGACTTGCAGCGGTTATGGCGACTTTGGACAGTGTGTGTTTGGGCTCCTTTTGTGAAAAATCCAAAAGAAATGAAAGAAATTCGATGATTTCTTTGCAAAGATGAGGGTTTTGGGTATGTAAACGTGCATACACAACAAGAAGCCCAACAGGCTTTCCCACGAGCGTTGGATGTTACTCATATATATATATATATATATATATATATATTACTCATTAAATGATGCAACACTGCTGCCCTCTAGTGGTTAAATCGTGTAATGTTTATGGCTCATTCAATGATTTAACACTGCTGCCCTCTAGTGGTTAAATCGTGTGTTTCTGACTCATTCAATGATTTAACACTGCTGCCCTCTAGTGGTTAAATCATATAATGTTCATGATTAATTAAATGATGTAACTGATGTAACACTGCTCCGTCTGTCTTTGTTCATCCTGCATCGCTCTGTTCTGTTTTTTAATGTAACGTTACTGGAGCTGTTAGCAGACAGCTGTACCCAGCATGCAGTTCGGCGGTGAAATTTTATAAATGTACAATTATTAGTGTTACAAATTGTTTATATGTCACAGACTGTTGTGTGCTGTTGTGTTTTTCTCTGTTAAAGAGCATTAGTTGTGGGTTGTTAATTGTTGTGTTATAAAGTTATGACCATGACTAGGTTTCCCTCTCAATACATATAAAACAACTAGCGCTAACCGCTGTGCATGAGCAGCAAAGAATACATTTAGCTGCCTGTTGAAAGCAGACAGCAGTTGTTTTAGCTATGCACCGGTATAATGGTGTGTGAAGAATTCATATCATACGGGAAATTAAAACCGGTATACTGCCCAGCTCTAGTCTTTATTATAGTTTAGACAATTTTGTACCAATATTTGACGGGCCGGATTAAAAAGCCCAACGGCCGTTGTTTGCCCATGCCTGGGCTAGCGGCGTCTTCTTCTGCTTATTGTAGCTTGTTAAACAACTGACTGACGCATTACCGCCACCAGGTGGTGGGAAGCTATATTATAACTGAGTGTTTCATGGAGAACAGTAATATCTCTGGTGTCTTCAATTGATAACCTATGCGGTCCCGCCCCACAGGTGCAAAACTGAAAGTTTTTTGCGGCCCCATGCGTCAATCACTGGTTTACAGGATGTGTTCACGGTTAACTTCAAGGTCTATTACGTGTAGCCTATTGTTAGATAGAGAATCACCATTCATCAGATGAACAGAAGTTAAGTTGAACTTCTATTTCAGAGCTCAGCTTTCTTCTTTTCCCCCTCCTTGTGGAAGACTTTCCCATCAGGCTGCTCTCTCCACTTCAGGGTGACTCCACTCACTCCTTTCTCCATCAGTCTGTCCTGGAGCTGGGAAACAGGAGCCATTTTGAAACATCAATTTACATTGTTTGTTGGAAGCTATAGCTTTCGTTAGGCCTGCTATCCACACAAGAAGAGAGAACACAGTCAAACACAAACAAATGGACCCAGAAATATATGTTTTTTAAATTAATGAAAGAGTTTCAGGGTGGATTTTGGAGACTTGCCTTTTTCAGGATGTCTGCTTTCACTGCAGGATCATTCAGGACCAAAGAGGGGTCCTCTGACTTAATTCTCAGTTTCACTACCTGCCTCATCACTGGTGCTTTGACATGGAGGAGAAAAAACATGCTTGGAATTACATTTGTGATACCAAACTCATAAATAAACCCTAAACTCATAGACATGTTGGAGTACAATCTAATCTAATGCAGCATTGCACAGTAAACCACTCATCAGGGGGGACGCTGTAGCAGACAAATGGTAATCTAGTTTCACAAGACCCCAGCCTCCATTTTCCTGATATCCTCAAAGCTGTATAACTACACATGCTGGTCATCGAGCCAATTGTGTTGGAACCTGCGGACAAGTAGCTGAATGAGTAGCCACTTCCATCGGACCAGTAAATGTGAGGATCTCTGAACAAACCAATCCATGCCCAGTCTCCACCCGGCACCAAGCTATAGATTTTCTGGTTCTCTGCATCGTTCCTCGCGGTGGCCAGGTCTATGAAGTTCTCCCTGCAGTACCTCTGAGCACTGAGCCAATTCATTCTTTGATTCACAACAACAAATTCAGGATCCAGCTGTTGTCCTGCAGTTTGAGGAGAAGTTATTGTGTTCACTTGCGGAATCTTTTACAAGATTAAAATGTGCCTTGCTACGTCCTTACCTTTGGAGCAGATAAATGGGTATTGCAGATTACACTTATCATCCCACCACCTTCCGTTGTCTCCAATGTTCACACAGAACTGATTATAACCGGCAAAGTCTGGCTCATTGTCAGCAAGGTTTTCCCATTTCCTATATTCAGATCCACTCCCGCTGCTGCCGTCTGACCACCTCCAGTCGATTACACTGAACAGGCCGATCCACACGTCAGATGTGTAGCCGAGAGATGAAACTGTGTTCACTTCTTCAGTGTTTTCAATGGTGGCCAGGTCCTTGTATGACTCTCTGCAGTGGAGCTGAGCTTCGGTCCAAGTATTTGGTTCAGCAACATAGTGGTACTGATGGAGAAGGCACATGGAGGTGTTCCAGCCTGTGAGGGGAACAAGTTCATTTTAAATCACAGTCTGTCTGTCAATATTTGTTTACCTGTAAGTGATTAAAACTATGTTTTGATTTGATGAATACTTCTGACATACAGCTGAGATATCCATCGTTCATTATCATTCATCCAAATGTGCTTTTTTGGATGGAAAATGTATTTAAATTATAATTGGTTGATGGGATGAGGCCCTTCACTTGTTGCAGCTGATTGATTGTGGGCAGGTTTTTGTGACTTAGACCAGGCAGACTGTACTGACTAAGCCTCATTTTAGCCCTGAATTGATCACCCTGACTAGAATCTGGATGAATTTCTGCAATCAGTTGTCTACTGGACTAAAAAGTCAAATGGGACTAGTACTCTCCTGGGTTGGGGTGTGGTGGTTTGAAGCCAAAGATGCTGATCAAAGAGAAACTTTACTTGAGTATTTCCATATTTTGATACTTCTACTTTACTTTGGTACAGAGGAAAATATTGCACTGTTTAATCCACGACATTCATCTGACAGTTGCTACTTTTCAGGGTGAGATTGTACACTTAGATATTGTGGGACGTGAAGTATTTTCTGCTGGTTTGATTTCGCTCATGATATCTTAGATATTTCTCCTCTGAACCTCTCACATGGTTCCATTTAGATAACTATTAGGAGACCAAAGAAATAGAATTATCCGTTATTTAACTTATCTCCTCCCATTAATCATGACGCATCTTTGGAGGGCGCTACCCCCTAATTTGGTAACCACTGGATTAAATGATTTAACCCATAAGAACCCAAACCCATTTTTCCTTAAAGGAAAATTATAGGGGATATAAAACAGACTAAATGAACCACATGGAACACATTTCTGAATATAAATAGTAAATAGTGCCAAAGATCTGAAATGTTACATATATGTCATGTTGGGCGTTTACGTATAGATGTTATCCTAATTTGAAAACCAATTAATTAACTTGGCCTTCTTTTTGCTGAGTAACAAAGATATGCCTTTTTATTTGCATTTCCACAACACATCTTTTTTAGATTTGTTTTACAAGACACAAATGTCTTCTCCTTGGATGATCTTTCGTGCATCCTAAACACTGTATCGTTCATTCTAATCCATACTGCAAAAAAAATAATGAAATTACTTTGAAATGAGACCAAAATAGGATAGTTAAATCTAGTTTTTGTTGTGTGTTTTAGTTACTGATATGTACATTTTTCTTTCATCAATTCATAATTCATTTGACTAATAATTTAATCAATTTGACATTATTTTTGTTTGAATGTCTTTTGAAGTTAACAAGAGAACATGTTTTAATTAAATATATATGTCACATTGTTTTTTCTGAGACAATTATAATTATATTATTTTTTAGACACAAATTTGTTTGTGAAATATTGTTAGAACAGTTTAGATGTAATGTAGGACATGTTATCAAAGCATTAGAATTGTTAAATGTGTTGAAATTTACCTTTAGCAACAAAAACAAGCTTTTTGAAATTAGTACACAAATTAACTCACCAGGATATTTTTTGCTGATACTGTACATGTAGGATTTTGAATCTTTTGAATTTATTCCATTACTTTTACTAAAGTAAAGGAGCTGAACACTTCCTCCACTGCTGGCAGATCCTTTAGAAAGTCAACCATCAGGTGTCCCAGCGCAAAAAGTAATCTTTCAAATACTTTCTCAAACTAACCAGGACAACACCTGTGCCTTTAATTATTACTTCAGTATAAGCATATTATACAATTATGAACAGTCAGACAAAATCAAAGAATTCACTGAGCTGAGAGAAGCAAGACACCCAGCCAGATCCTTTCCATCATGATGCTGCTCTGTGGAGTGTGTGAGTCATTGTTTGGAAACTGTACTTATATGATTGATATGAAAATCTAGGGGAAGTCAACACTAGCTACTCTTCCTTATTACTGACAAAATTGCACTCTATGCAAAAAGCATTAGTGGTGGATGACGTCATGAAAATGTGGACGTCGGTAATGGCTCTGATGAAAACCAAACAATGAGCTGGCATTGAGCTTTCCAGGTAAACACTTTGAAATCAAAAGAGTAATTGTCTGTTTTTTGAATATTAGTATCCCAGCAACGCAGCAGAGGATCATTTGTTATCTTTATTCTTATGCTCATTTCTTTAATATAAACAATGGCTTTCTGTTGCTCATATGTGTTGCCCTACACTTCCAAACAGTAGCTGGAATTTGGCAAAATAAATGCACAGGTACAGAATTCTAATTGCCTTGCAATCTGTCATATACTTTTTTTCGCATGTGCTAAATGAGATATCCATGTCAGTCTGTCATTCATTATTGAACCCAATTGAACCTTTAACTCTTTTAATATAAACCACATCTGTAGACAGTAAAACTTTTTAATATATTTTTTCAATTAGCAAAAACTTTGAACTTGGTTTGGGCGGTGCAGTGGTTAGCAGTTAGCACTGCCTTTCCCAGTAACAGGACCCGGTTAAATTGGGTTGGTGTTCTGATGGTATGACAGAAATACCGGTTTATATAGAAGACCCCGTTGACCCAATCAATACTATCAACCTGGGACTTGAAAGAACCACTTCAAGTTCCCCCCTGCTTAAATTTACATAGTTTGTTTTGATCACCGCTGGGTTATTATCCCCAAGTACCCCTCACTGCCCGTTTCTGTGTAAACCCGCCCCTGCATCGTCTGGATTGTGGAAGAGCTGAATGTGTGTTAGTTTGCAATATTTAGTGATTAAATGTAACATTCGTAGAGTTGAACTGTATTGGTTTTTCACCAGCACTTGGTAACTTTGTCTACTGAGCTGGTTAACTGACACTAAATTAACGCTACAACGTTATTGAGAAAGCTTTGTGATGAAGCTGGTAAATAACGTAACAGTGTAAGCTAACGTTAGCTCACTCAGTCAGGTTATATTGTTAAAGTTGGACTTCCTCGTCGAGGCTCTTATACCCAAATTCCAAGGTAAGCCAATAAACGCATCCCTCCTATGTTGCATATGAGCTGTGCAGAGGCTGCAACTACCATCACCTCTGTGTGTGTGTTTGTGTGTGTGCGTGCGTGCGTGCGTGGCTGGATTTTATCATTGACTGTATTTTGATTTGTTGGTACAAATTAGATTCAAATGTTTCCACTTAAGTCACACAATTTCAGTTGTTTTAGATGTAGGTCTAGTAATGTTTTTGTGATGAGGTTGAATGTGGCTTCCAATTTATTACATTCAGTTTGTCAGTTAAGGGAAATATGATAATATTTTCTAGCACTTTTTTGTGAAATATATATCCTGGCTAGTTTGCTTGAGTTCTGAATCAATAAACAGCTAATCATTATGGCACAGATGAAGGCAGATCTGCTCAATTAACAATATGGGTGTAAATAGCAAAAACATATATTATCGTGCGGGGGATCAGATATATTACTGATGATAACACTTAAAAAGCATTAAGCTTTGGAATACTAAATTGTCTTATTAAACTCTGAATCTGATTTTTAACTCTGTTTACAGCCCTTCCTCAGACAGCAAAGCAAGATGAGCTGTCTCTTGAAGAGCAGTTTCCTTTCAAGGACAGTAGAGGAAGAGGATATGTAAGTTCAAATAAACAAAATTGTCTACAGCAACTGTCAGTCTTTGATAGTTAAAGGCCTGTTTAAAGTCACACAAACTCATGGATGCATCTCTCCTACTGACAGCAGCTCAGTGACATTGTTTCAGTTCATTTAGATTAACATTGAAACACAGACAGAAACTAAACCAAAATACTTAAAGCGTGAGGGCTACTGTCGTTGTCCAGGATGTGTGTGTGTTCATTCTCTCCCTCAGCTGACTCATATTAGGTAAAGGACTGTCCACTAGAACTAGAACTATGTGAACATCCACAACGGTGTATGTTAAAGTTCAGTGGAGACAAGCACGCTCCAGCTGTCCACTTCTTTCAGGTACTGTCTCTGAAATGTGACTACAAAATGTGGCCCACTCATAAACATTCAAATGATCTACATGTACATAGCTAGCTATTTACATAAAAGTCATAAGGAAGTGATAATAATCTCTCCTTCGGTGTAGATGTGCTGGTTATTATTTGAATATTGGTCATGACTCAACAACCATGTGTTCATGACACTTGTCCCACACTGGTCCGACAGTGGTTGTTTAGGTTGGTTACTGAGGCCACCGCAACACGTGGAGAGAGAGTTGCAGGAGTTGTGTGACACGTAATGGGGAACTGAACATATATTAATACTGCACAGACATAGAAATGATGAGCATTCATACGTTTCTATAAGAAACTGTAAAATTCACCAGAAAACACCTTGTAATCAGTGATAAGAGAGAACTATGCATGAATTAAATAACATTTTAAATATCTTTAACAAGAAGCTTATCTGGTAGAGTACCTTTTTTGATAAGCGCAGGGCAATTCTATTTTGCAGTGCTGTCATACAAGATGTGAGCTGCATGTTGTAACTTGTAAACAATGTTTCCAGGAGGCAGGGTACACGCAAGAATGCTGTTTGTCATTGTCTGAACCAAGTTTTATTTGACCCTCTGCCTCTCTGAAGTAACGCTGACTATACCCTTTTACCCTTTTCACTTTATGTTGGTAACTGTCATTTTAAATTCATTGTTACTGTCATGATCTTCATAGGATCAGCCTCCTTAAATCCTGACATCTCTGATGAACAGGCAGAACAGATGATCGCTTGGCTGAAGGTACATTTTTGGTCTCTTGACCAAGTTGCGGCTTCCATGAAAGATACCGCCTCTTATCGTGCAAAGTGGAGTTGATGTCGGAACCAAAACCCCAGTGGAAATCGCCACAGAATGTCTCTGTCTCCTGGATAGGCCAGGCATGGTGAGTTAAATCGTTCTATATGGCGATGCATGCAATGAGATGCAGGATTGTCAACATGTGGGGTTCCTCTGTTTCATCGCTCTGCAATTTGAACTGTCAAAGGCAGATATGCTCCCCAAAATAAACAAAATGAATGAATAATTAATATCTGCTTGCTGCTTGCATGTTAATGTCCGGTAACATTACTGACAGAACGTTACTGAATGTACGATGATTCTTATTAACAGTAGTGCAACAGGTCAACAGGTTTAGCAGTATTTCCATTACTTCTGTTAAGATTTCCCAAGATTTTGGCGTTCTCCTCCCAGAGGCCTCACCAAAGCTTATCGAGACCCGAGTTCCTGTTTACAGTCAGAAGATCCTTAATCCTGCCAGCAAGGAACAATGGCTGCTAACTTCCTCTCTGATGTTGATGCTCTGTCTTCAGGTATAGAGTCCGAGACCGGGTCTCTTCTATTTGTTTTGTTGTTGCAGTGATTGAGATGATGGCAGAACACGATTGAAGTAAACAAGAGAAAGGAGATAACAGAAACAGAGAAAAGATTGGGAATTATGTCAGGTGTTTAAGATTGTTATAATGAAGCTGATAAAAATAAAACGCACTGATGAAGATTGAAATATCAGTGATAACAGGTTTTCAACAATTGCCTCCATGATTTTCAAACTGTGATTTTAAAGCTACTGTAAAATTAAGCATTTTGAATTCAATTAAAGAGTCGCCTAAAAGTGCATGAATTATATTTCCTCTCTCTTGGCTGTGCATTTTTAAAATTCTAAACAGGAAAAGCTTCTTTAAATAAAGCATGCTAAGGATGTATTTCGATTCATATCCGTCCTGCAAGCATTGTATCATTTACTGTAAACTAGCAGCAAAAACAGAATCTTAAGAAGATTAGTACATACTGTGTACAATTAGCATCTAGTATGGAGTTGGGGCACAACATGTCAATTCAGTTGTCAGGGCTCACTTTGAAAAATGATGCACTAACCCCCTAGATAGATAGATGGATACTTTATTTATCCAGATGGAAGTTAAGTCATCTAGTAGCTCATACAACATACAAAACATTGATACACAAAAGGTATACATACAAAGGTAAAAAGAATACCCTCCATTTTCCATCTCCAGCCTCATCTCATTTAGTAAACATTTCAGTATATTATATATAAGGCCAATGAAGCTCATGTCCTCTCACTGTCATTATCCAGTTGGTAATATTACAAAGCAATCAATAGCAATCACATCCAAGTAGAACTACAGGATATGATCATGTGAGCATCTCATCTTAAACGTGTCCCTTTTAGCCTTGCTACATTGTCATTGACTTAATTGTGTTGATGGTTAGTTTTTGATGATTGATCGCTCACAATCTAATCTCTTCATGCTTATTACTCCCTGTAGTCCTCTTCTCTGGTCCTCTTTGTGGAGGAATTGAGGCCTGAAGTGGAGGGCTCCGACCATCTGTAGTCCTCTTCTCTGTTTCTCTTCATGGAGGATCCGAGGCCTGAAGGGTTAGGGCGCTGACTCTCTGTTGTCCTCTTCTCTGGTCCTCTTTGTGGAGGGACCGAGGCCTGAAGTGGAGGGTGCTGCGTCCTCGTGGTCGTCCTCACCGTTCCTCTGCCTCTTCACACTTACCTGCTCCGTTAGGTCCTCTTCCCTGCTCCTCCTGGTGGACTCTTCTGACCCCTGGGGGACTGGGGGCGGAGCACCAAAACGTAGAGAGAAAACACGTTCAGCGTCAAAGCAAACAGAATCCATCTTTCGTCTCAACTCACGGCAGGCCCTCAGAACTCGGTCATATTCATCTTCATCATCTTCTTCCTCTTCCTCTTCTTCCTCCTCTTCCTCTTCTTCCTCCTCTTCCTCCTGGAACAATAAGCGTATTGTAAGTCTATTTTGAACTGGTTTCGGGTGGTTCTGGCTCTTCCTTATGACACCCCAGTCAACACCATGAGACTGTGGTCTGCTAAGGCCCCCTGTGACTTTAACCTAAAGGACTGTGAGTATTGTCATCTGTACTGCTGAGGAATCATCATTGATATTGTGTAAATAGATCAGCAGCTACTAAATATGAATGTAACCGATGTCCCATGTTGGTGGCTACATTTAAGCCGTGCTGGACAGAAACTTGGCTGAGAACATCTCCAGGGTCCTCTACCCCAACGACAATGTAGGTGGACTTATTGTTGTAACTAGACCACTTTATTTGGGCTTGTTGTAGACCAGTGTTTTTCAACCTAGACCGAGCCGCTGCACATTTTTTACATTCAAAAGATCCCGCGGCACACTAACAACCAAAAAAGTTACAAAATTTGACACCTTTTAGCATAACACAGTATATGCCAGGGGTGTCAAACTCAATCACAGAGAGGAACAAAATTAAAAATTGGGACTACGTTGAGGACCAAATAGAGTCACCATTTAATAAACAGGATAGAAGGTATATTGAACAAAGTGCAAAAAGAAATAGGCTACAATCATTTATGCATATGTACCAGAGCCAGATGTTTGGCATCTTTTCTTGGCTGCCAGTTCATTCATGTCTGGGGTTAGGTTCTGTGCTGTTGAGGCATCGTTTCGGGGATGAAGCTTGGAAACTGTGCAGCGCCCACAGAGTCATACTTTGCCTTGAGTGTGTCATTACACTGGTTGATCAGCTCCATTTGGATGTGCACAGGTCCATGCCAACTGCAAACGGAGCAGTTCAAATTTCAATTCCTGAGCTGCAGAGTCGTTAAATCGCAGAGTGAACTCTGTGCCAAGTGCACCCAGTTTATCAGCAAAATGCGCATTCGGGAACACAGCGGTGGAGACACGTACGGTTTGGCATCACGGAAAGTGACGTTTCCTTGCTGCATCTGAGTCTCCCACAGGCGCAGCTTGGCTGGGAAAGCTCTCACTGCATCACACATGTCTGTGATCATACCTGTCTGTGATCTAACTTGTTGCTGTATATATAAAGGAGCTCATTCGTTTTTTTTATAACTGCACAATAGATTCTAAATCATTATTAAACACTTTAATTGTGCACATATGGAATTAAAACTATCAAATGAGCGAGATGTTGTGCCGGTGCTTTTGTCACTTAAAATACATTTAAAGAGAGAACTAATCCGTACTTTGTGTTACTCATGTGACTCTCGTTTCCCACAATTCCTAGACGAGGTTTTTATAAGCAATACACCCGTGCAAACACAAGAGGGACGTATTGAGCTTAGATTCCCTAACAGTTACTAAATGAGTTTACCTGCAATTTAAAATAGTATATGTTCATATGTTGGGTAATCTTTCCTTACACTCTGAGCACGGAAACGTGCCACACAAACAAAAGACAACTTAAGACAATGAATACATTTAATTGTCCTAACTATGGGATGCAATATATTAGCATTTGAATATGCATTTTCAAACATAAACAGCTCAACAATGTTAAAAGGATCATTTCTGGAGTTAACAGAAACAGCTTAAACTTTTGTTGTGACTTGTGATGATCTGAAATCTATGCTATCTGCAAAGCAATAGACTAAATATTTTTACTGTAATATAGTGTTATTTCATTACTGCTAATGGGTCATAATGTGTGGAGTTTAGTGAAAACTGTGCCATTGAAAACATGATGAACGCTGGAATAGCAAATAGTGAATTCATAAAAGGAGACATTATCTGCCCTTGAGAATAGAACAGAATAGAATAGAATGCTGGATGGAAGTGGAACACAGCAGAGTTCTCGAATAAAATAGAATGTTGAGGTGTCAACACAGCAGGGTTCTCGAATATAGGCGTCATCTTGTGTATGAAGCCAGGCGCTTGTGCAAATTAACCTCAGTATCTTCCTAAACCTCCCAGAGGACACCTGGACAGCTCCGAGGCTCTGAGGTAGGCCCCGGCAGAACCACTGGCCATAGCGTCTGCAGAGCGTCTGCATAGCGTCAGATTTCACTCTGACGACAAAGCATGGCGCTAATGTTTATAACGTTATTTTATTCGACTGTGGTCAGGCTTCCTGTGGGGAAGCTCTCGAGCTATCAAGAAGTACAGTCACACGGCGCTGTGAAGTCATGGCCGAGGATTTGACACAGCAGACTGCGAGTGTTTCTCCCTGCAATTGGACGAGTCTACGGATCTAAGTGATGCAGCCCAGTTGTGCATTTTTATTCGGATGGTGTTTACAGATATGACTGGAAATGAAGAGCTGTTAACAATACTGCCCATGAAAGAACACACTCGGGGAGAGGACATTTTTCAGTCTTTAAAGAACATTAAGTCCAAACACCGTTCCACCATAACTGATGATCATTTGGAAGTCTGCTTGAGGCTGGCTATCAGCAGCTACTGTCCGGACTATGCAACTCTGGCCAATTCCATTCAGTGCAAGTCATCAGAGTAAGGTAATGACCAAAAATGTACAGAATTGTATTGTGCCATAAGGGTTCATGCAGTTATGCAAGGTACGCCAACATATATTGTAAATATAAAGTATACTCAGTATATATATATAAATTAATAGATATTTAGTATTTTTAATGTTGTAGATCATTTTGACTTGGTCATTTTAAAAGTAGCTCGCAAGCCGAAATAGTGTGGGCACCCCTGATCTAGATCTTCAGCCTGCCCCTACTGTCTTCAACAACTCCACAGAAGACACCTGGAAAGCTCTGAGGCAGGCCACGGCAAAACCACTGGTCATAGCATCTGCACAGTCAGCATGCTGCGTCTGACGACAAAGCATGCCGCCAATGATTTCTAAAGTTATTTCATTCGACTGTGGTCAGGCTTCCTGGGGGGGCTCCCACCCATCTCAGTTATGCTGGGACGGTGAACTTCTGTTGACGTGAAGGTCTATCATTATCTGGACGCTGGTCGTGCCTCTAACGTAGTTGTGACATATGCAAGAGTAATTTCCCTGGTTATCCTGATCGTGACAGTGAGCGTGAACTGTCGGGGAGAGACAGTCGCGTATCTCGCCGACTCTCTCTCGAGAGAGAGACAGTCGGGGAGATACAGTCGCGTACCTCCTCAGTCGGGGAGATACGTGACTGTATCTCCCCGACTGTCTCTCGAGAGACAAGTCGGCGAGAGTCCTGCACGGTGACATGTCGCTGTGTTGGGCTGCTGTTTCAGTAGTATCAAAAGGGGATGGCCAGTCTTCAAATCATGTGCCAACATGCGTTAGGGTACTTCCGGTGTCCGATGTAGGATGCTGTGGTAAGATACTGGCACCAAACTCCTGTCGTGTAAACCAGTAGCATATCTGACCTGTAACATTTCCCGTCAAACTTTAAAGACCTGTTCTCTTCTGTGCAGTCAGCTGTCATTTCAGTATGAACCGATGTGACCCTCCTCCCCATTCATCATCACATCTGGTGCTCAAGGTTTCTTCCACTGAGGGCAGTCCCACTCCACATGCCATCATCGAGATCTTCAGCCTGCCCCTACTGTCTTCAACACCCCCACCAGTGTCGACTCTCCAAAATTTGAACTTTACTTTGCACAATTTAATAAATGTATTTTTTCACTGTAAATTAAGTTTCTCCTGATTTAACCTGTGTCTCCCTGTATAAGTCTGTCAATTATCTTCCAGTGGCTTCAGTTCTCCTATTTATTATGTTTTTTGTGATGTATGTTGTTATTTCAAACTAATTTGCAATCATAAGAAGCGTGGTCTTTGTTGGTGAAATGTTTCTTATATACAAAGAACAATTACTTATCGTAAAACTCCAAAAATATAGTAGAGTAAAATCTTTTAGGTGTGTTTTCTAGAAACTACAGGTCTGATGAGGAAAGTGGGAACAAGTGTGTAGGTGGGAGGGGATGTCATGTGACCAGGACTGGCAGGTCTGGGGAGTGAGCAGGGGCTGGAGAGAAGGACAGAGAGCCAGGACGGGCAAAACCACCAACCCACTAGAAAGTCTCCGACCTCCCTCGAACTTCTCAGACAGTTTAAGTGGTTTGTCAGCTTTTATAATTTCGTAAAGAGGTCATTCTTTACCTTCAGGTTATTTTATAAGTAGTAAATCTCTTGTTGTCGGACTGTGGAGGTCCAGTTTGGTGGATAAGTCACACTCTGTCTGTGTACCTTATCAATTACTTTTTACAATCAGTTCAGTAGTTTACTCATTTAATATTACCACCATCCAGATGAAGAAAGTTGCTATACAATAGAGCGAGGAGTCACTTGGTAGCAGTAGTAAGTCATTCCCCTTAGCTCCCCAACCTCCTGCACCCCAACATCTGCTGCCATCACCCCCGGCTCCTGTGCCTCGGTCTCCAGCCACAGCAGCCTGGCATCAGGGTCTTCATCAGAGAACTGGAGCAGAGACCCTGAGCTCCGCAACACCTTCAAACACTGCTTCAGCACCAGATCGGCCTTCCATTTCCCTTCCTTAGACCTCAACAAGGCATCTGTGGTGCCCTTATCAACTATAAGGTCCGCACTGCTACAACCGTAGTGCTTGTGGAGCTGTGTGCAGTCCAGCTCTACGAACTCAAGCCGAGAGGAAAGATTGTGAGGTTGAATGGCTTTGGTTTGGACGTGTTCCTGCATTAGTCCCACAGCTATGGGGGAAATGTCTGCGCAAGTGACCCGGACCGGGAGAGGAGAGTGTCTGTAAATACAGGGCCCTAAAGCAGAAGTGCCACAGCCCATATCCAGGACTTGGAGCAAACCGTCTGGGTGGGGCTTGGTCTGCAATAGGGGCATAATGAAGTCCCGGACAGCATCGAAGCCAAAGAACCACTCAAAGTGTTTGAAGGTGTTTGTGCTGCTGCTGCTCTCAGTGTAGAAGCGGTCCCAGGTTGCTTTCTTATCCATGTTTTCAATCAGTTCAGCTAGGCAGAAACACAGATGGGATTATGTCACATGAGTTAGTGAGTGAACATTAGCAGTAAAACACAGATACAACTTGCCTTAATGCCTCCATCCTTCTGTCATATTTGGAGGGACTTTATGCTAAAGTCAATTTAAAATCTATCAATTTAATGTGTCAAATATCTTTTCTTTTAATATATGATTTAAGACCTTTTCTTGGGTCCTTGGAAGCCACTAAGCTCGGCATGAAGACAATCTACAAAGCTGACAAACTCAAATGATTCACATTGCTCATTAAAATAAAAAAGCAACATACACTCAACAGTCCTGCATTGAATCCTCCCTTTGTGTACTTTATAATGTTCAGTTCATCTTTAAACTGTTAAATAGGTGTTGATGTATCCAGGCTGTGTTATAGATTGCATTAGCTTGGTGTCGCTAACAAGTTAGCAACTGAGTGTGACGTTATTGCACAACAAAGTGCTACTTTATGGTCAGCTTCTGTAGCTAAGATATCGGTGACAATTAGCTAAGACGTCAGTGCACACACCTGCAACTCACTTTAAGTAAAAGGAGAACGTCCTACATCAGTACCTATTCAACTAACGCTAGTCATATATGACCTATATAACATTAGAGCTAGCTTAACCCACTGGAGCTCCTGCAGAGCTTCGCCATGTGTCACTTACTGTTACAGTACCGACACAGAAACATGAAGTCAATGCAGCCATCGAATAATAATACCTGAACACATAACACGTGTCGGTGTGAGCCCACCTGTCAGAGAGGAGTACTGACGCCGTGCTGCACGCGCTGCAGCTATTATCACACCTGACAAAGTCAGCGACTTCGTAAACGGAGACATTTTCCCTCAGCGACTTTGGCCGTCTTCACTCTTGTCCAACGAAAGAACGCTCACTCTGCCCACATTTCTGGGCACCAGCAGAGAGTATTGGCGCCCACGAAAACGGTAACGAGACAGCGCCTGCTGCTGTAGTAGACGACCATCTTTGAATAGGTTTACGCAAGCCGCTATGACGCGTCCTGCGCATGCGTAAATCCAGGTGTAAACAAAGTGTGCGCACATTAACTGTTCTCTTGTAGTAATTTCAGTACACAATGCACACTATTGCTGTATAATCCATGCACTGAAACTGTGCATTAGATTGAATAGATGCGCAATGTGAACAAGTAACCAATGCAGTTTTACAGGTGGGATTCGTGCCTGGCACAGCCACACTATCAAAATATACAATTGTAATTAACTATGGGGTTTATTTCATTATGCCTAACAATGTCTTTGTTTTATCCGTTTAATTTGCTAACAGGAATTCTATTTTTCCACTGCTGTTCAAAAAATTGTAAGTGATCCATTGATAACGTATCATTTGTTACACTTCAATCTGACTCCTAAGAAAAAAAGACAAGAAATAAGATGTAAATCCCTTTAATAAAACTCAATGAAACGCAGTGTAACAAAGGAAAAGAATCCAACATAAAGCAAGTAGATAACATTTACAACCACAAAAAAAAAAATCAAAAAAACCTGTACAACTCTAAATGCCTGGAGTCACTTCTATTTTTTTCCAAAGATTTTTTAATTAACCATTTTGTGATGACTGAGGATAGACTTGGGAGTTTGGGGCGAGAGGGGTAAGGGAGGCATGTAATGTGATTTTATCTTTTTCAAATACATGAGTGTAGTGTTATACACAGATGTATGCTTCATCAACGTGGCTGCTGAATTATTTTTTTTAACCCACTGCTGTACCGTACAGCAGGAGGAGAATGAGGTGGGCTGTGGTTAGGAGTGTTATTTGTACAAGATGTCGTAATGGCCAGGTCTATAGAGGAGGAAGATGCGTGGGTCACCGCCTTCAGGGAAAACGTGGTGATTGACTGTTCCTCCCTCTCCTCTATCCATGTACTCCACCAGGATGGATACGTTTAGGGCCTGGGCTAAGGCGATGATGTGAATGTGATCACTTTCTTTAGACATGGGCTCTACCTCCTTGAAAAAGAAAAACATTGTCAGTATGTATTCACAGAACTTCAATGGTTAGATACTGAATATTGCAATCATCTATTCTACATTGTTAGCTGACTGTACTCTTTTTATGCAACACAAAGCTTCATATGCTGTGTAACATATTGATCCATTATTTTAATATGTGTGTGCATGCCCCTAAATCCAAGTGTAATAGTGACACTTTCCAAGGTGGTGACCATCTTTTCTATTAACACTTTCACACAAACTGGCAAAAGAGGAAACTGGTTATGAGACCCAGATATGTTTCTCGTGAACTAGAAGTAAATCTTAAGTTCAAAGTGAAAACGCACCTGCTGACAGAACTCCTTGACAGAGCGTCCTCCCTCTATGAAGTGCTGAAAGAAACCGTACTCTCGCTGCAGGTAGCCTGAGGTGAGCAGCCGCAGGTACACGACCACATAGTCTGACACGTTTTGGTCGTTGAAGGAGTTCAGCAGCTCCTGCAGGCTGGGCTGTTTCTCACACAGTTCGATCAAGTCCATGAACTTGGAGGAAAGACATTATTTAGATAATTTAGATACGTACGTGTCCATCATGCCAAATTACTGTCTGACTGGTCAAATCTAGTCCACCCGTCTGCTCCAGCAGACCAAACGCATCATGTACTTTGGCAAGTGACCATTCAGAGTTGGCAGGGCATCGAGCAAATTACAGTTAACAGCATCACAAACCTAATTCAACAAGATACAAGACATACTGTGCATGCTTTGATTAGGGCTGTGCGATAATTTATCGCCTTTCAATAGAATTGTAGTGTGTTGAAGTCATATCGAGACACACAATTGTGTCATCTAAACTGATAATAACAAGCTCATATAAACTCAAATTGATCCGGATATCGACAGTGTAGTTAAATCAACCTATTGTCTTTTTTGTGAAAATTCTCATGCTATTTGCTACTTCAGAATTTCTGCATTGAGGTTTGTCCGTTTGCAATAAACAATGAATGTCATTTCTCTTGTCCAAGAAACTTACAGTGTTGTGAAAGTCTTCAATGGTAAACTCAGTGAAGCCCTCGTTAACCAGGTCCAGTTTACTTTTAGTCGCAACTGCTTTGAACCTGTAGAGATAAATTCAATAATGCTGAGCATATTGCAGCCACCATAGTGTTGGTTAGATTTGGAGTATCACGGAGAACAGTGAAGACAGGACAAACCAACAAAGACTACTGCGCACACCTTTTTTCAACCATATATATACATATATATATATACATATATATACATATATATATATACATATATATACATATATACACATATATATATACATATATATATATACACATATATATA
>NW_022280041.1:10869927-10921852 GCF_004355925.1 Anarrhichthys ocellatus | reverse complement strand
ACACATATATATATACACATATATATATATACACATATATATATACACATATATATATATACACATATATATACATACACACATATATACATACACACATATATACATACACACATATATACATATACACATACATATACATACATATACACACATATACACACATACATACATATACACACATACATACATATACACACATACATACATACATACATACATACATACATATATATAGATTAGTGCAGTCATGGGAAGACAAAACTGTACCAAAACAGACTTTAATGGGCCAAAATGACAAAAGTGTGAGAGGCCAATTGCTACTATAGCACAAACTGGGACACTCACTTCTGAAGTTCTTTGCTGTCGTCTAGCAGCGACTCGAGATGTGCGAAGCCAAAGGCTCTGTAGAAACAGTTCCCATCTGGTCGCGTCTTGCGAATGTACGAGTATTGTTTGTGTAGGTCCTGCAGCAAAACCAGAAAAGAATGATACAAAATCAAATGCAAAAAGAGTATTTGGGTATGTAAGCAACATACTGTTTTGTTGCTCTGGATAAAAATACATGCTGGACTGTGGAGGAAATGCACCCTGATGTGGGCGCAATAACCTCAGACCAGGTGGTGCGGATTGACTCACCTTGATCTTGAGCTGATATACTGTGTCCTCCTCAGCGTACTCCCTCTGCAGCACCGCCAGTTCCTGTCTGTCCGACACTAAGGGGCTACTGTTGGCTATCTAGGTACCAACACAAAAAAATATATAGAATTGGGGCATGCACAGTAAGAAACTTCCCTCATGGGTGCGGCTGCCCTGACCAGGCTCTTCTTGTTGTCTGCACAACGGGATTTTGGGTCTATACGGTTACAATATAGACCCAAAAAAAGATGTGTATTTATATATTTCATTATACAGAACTTCATTTTTGTATGCATCATGTTCGTATCATAAAATATCTTGTTTCATTAATAGGTCACAGCTGTGCAGAATAGTATAGTTTTCTGAACAGGTCACGGTCGATGTCATTAGTTACTGGGCAGGTTTAAAAAGCAGTAATCTGAATTATTATTATTATAATTAGCATTTTCTATGGCGTTCAGCTGTATCTACTCATAAGCAGAGTTTTCCTGAATGTTTAACTGAGAAAAAACTGAAAAATAACTTGAATCTGGGAATGTTTTGATTCTGCTCCTCAATAAAAAGGGATATCTCACCTCCTGCTGAATTCTGTCCTGTTGAGCAATTATGGCCTCATCATATGCGAGGCAGTTCCCTCCTGAAAGACAAAGATGAATTAGGCTTCAGGTGTATGCCCGTGTTTATGAAGCATATCAGAATGGAAAATTGGTCAGGTTTAAATTTCAGTGGAACCATTACTATAGTGTTGGAATGAAATAAGATCAGTGCTGCAGATTTACAATACAGCTGCAAAAGGTACACTATTAAATACAGACATGCACCCATGTAACCTAAACAATACAGCTGGATTACCCATGGCATAATCAATGCACCTGCAACACATGTTGCAAAGGTGATTTAAAGAAAAAAATCAAAAACAATTGGAAGTATCTTGAATCATGTATTTGTTCATGCATGCACAAATAAATCTGGCAGTGTGGTTCCAGGTGGTGGAACAAACTGCACAGGCATGTTGCAGCTCCCAAAGAAAGGGCTTCAACGGTGGCAGAGAGGGTTAGTGCCTTCAGTGACACTTTATTAAGTTGTGTCCTGTATATTAATGTGTTTCTGTTTGTTTATCTTTTATTGTCTTGACATTAAAAAGAGACATAAGAGTTGCCCTCGTCTGTGAAACCAACATTACACTCACGTAAATAACGAAAATCATCAGATGGGTGACGTTATGTATTAAAAACGTAATATAATGAAGACAATAATAAAGCATCCACGAAGACGACTACACGTTCTATTCCCGTTTTCATCACATGCAGTCACCACACGCAACCACAGACGGATTCAGCAGTTAACACGAAAACAACTTAATCCACAACACCAGCTAGCGTCAGTCAGTCAGCTCAGCTAGCTCGACCTGTGCGTAAACAAAACACATTCTCGTCACGACGAATGTGGTCCGTGTTAGCAAACAAAAATGGAGAGTCCTACAGTTAATATTAAACGTATAGTTTTAACATTTCCTTAGGTAAACACTCTGGGACTGTCACGTACGGTTGCCCTGTCAGTAACTAAACAAGCGTTTTCTCTTTGTGTAGCAATGGTAGCTAGCTAACGTTAGCCAACAAGCTCTGGCCTCTGTCTCCCCCTCATCGCTGCATGTCAACCGCCTTCATTGCGGAGAAGGCAGCGGCTGAAACGCCCGGTGCACACTCGTGGGTACGTGGGCTTCGCTTGCGAGAGAAATGAGCGCGCTGTTAGTTCGATAGTTTATGTTGGAACCGTTTCTCTCACCCTCCACCTCTCCCTGTGATGATTCCTGCTGCTCCTCCGCCATCTTAGCTGTCGAGATCTGTTTCCTCCTTCTGCATGACCTCATTCATTACACACTTCCGGGCGAGTCTTATTTGTGTGTTTGTTTGTTTGGTTTTTAACAGTGGTACATGCTTTCATGTCAAGGCCCTCTAAACACAATGGGGTTTCAACCAAACTATTAAAACAGTCTTGTAAAATGTACATTCTCCCATTGTGATGGAACTTTGCAGCCCATGATAAAACCCTTATAATTGAACATCCAACTTTACCTTACTTTAATAAGAGGTGCCTGCACTGAGGACCAGGGCTGGATTACCAGCAACTCAAAGTGGGCAACTGCCCCAAGGCTCCCAGACCCTAGGGGTCACACTGTGTTTGCTATGTTGTAAATTGGTTCGTGGTAATTTAATTAAGTGTAAATTAGTTTGGTAAGGGTTTGTTTGGTAAAACTAAAATTATAACAGCCATGTGGTGTCCTCATACATTATTACCAGTTATGTTCTTGCCCTGTATGGTCCTGTGTCAAAATCTAGTTTAAATACCTTTTTAGTTTGTAGTTGATGTTATGCGTACATGGTGTTTTTTCTTGAATTAATTTGTACCACAAGCTCACCTTAAACTGCCCACCAAGCATAATGTAACAGGACACATAGACTACGCACCTAGAATTTGAGGAACCGTCAGTCAGGCCCACAGCTCATTTGGTCCTTTAGAATGGCCCTGCCCGGGGCACATTAACCCCTGCAAAAGTTCAACAGGAGTCTCAACAAACAATTCACAGGTAAGCCAGAATAAATGTCAGTGTACTTTCCCCTATTTACAAAAGAAAATAGTTTTAGTTAGCATCAGAGTTTTACAAAAAACATGCACATTTATTTCCAACCCATCAATACAAGCAGATACCCATACATAGCCCTTAAAATAAATGAGAATCCAGAAAGGAAGATCCTTTTTTTCAGAATCACAGTGGAATGCAGAGTCTTTCATCGTTCTGTCGTTTTGCATTAGGCTCATTCAGGTCCCTGCACTTTCCAGCAGTAAACATCAGGGGGCACTGTCTACAGCAAATACAAAACAGCACTTGCAATGGTACATATTTGTGTTGTATCTACAGAAGATAACATAAAGTATGTATACATGTGAGAACAAAATAATACTTCATAATTGCCAAAAAAGCAAAAGTGATTTTTTTCATATTTTCCCTATGGCACTTTGTTTCCCATATCGGGGCTGTAACAGAACCCAACACTGATGTATACAAACATATCCACTATTATTCATCTACAGATAAATAATACATGTTTGGTTTTGCCACAATACAAAAAATCTGTACCGGTTTATGTCAAATTCTCCTTGGAAAAGGCATCTTCTTGTCTTGGATGTTGAAAAAAAATCCAGCTGGCAGAAGAAATGTTGCAACGTACAGATACAGTAAGCTATGTCCACATTCATGGCAGCCTTCCTTTGTCTCTACGGTCTGGTGTTAAAGTCCAGATGTATTCACAAAAGTAGCAAGCAATCGGTCGAAAAAAAAGTAAAATTAAAATGTACATTGCAAACACGTGGTATTTCTTTCAGCTTTCATCCACTTTGTATGTGTGTGCATACACGGAGGTACACAACATTTATACACACCTATATATATTTAGTGTGTGTGTTTAATATGTTAAAAATACCATCCTCGCATAGCAGCCTGAACAGGGGACATTCATTATCAGTCTGCTATATGTGTATGCTTTACTATTTACTGTATTGATGATTTGAAAAATATATATAAAAGTATCTTTTGAAAGAAATAATTTGCATATTTGTCCAGATTTACAGATCACCAAATCACTACATGTATATAGGACACATTTTCGTGTTTTGTCTGTATGAAGCCTTTATCTGATCCAAAATGTCTCAGTGCTTAAAGTCAAAGGCAAAAGGACAGCAAGACAATGTGGAGGTATGCATGTTGCAGGTGTGGCAAGACAGCAACAACCCCACAGTTTGGATCAGATCCCAAACTGTGTTGTGTAAGGGAACCTAACACGGGTACAGCTACTGATACATTGAATTCCACTACAGCATGAATCCTCCCTCCTTACAGAGGTGTTGCAATGTATGCTGCTGATGTACCAATTTTCCCACAGACTGCACCACTCCTCCTGAATTTGTCGATTTCCTATTAATTTCGACACCCCCCACAAAAAGTATGTCAGCTGCATTCACCTGTTCGTTACAGAGCAACAGATTGCGAAAGACGAGCAAGGAATATTGTCTGCGGTTAAACGCTGTAGTAGCTGCACTGGAAATACTGCGACATTGTCTTTGTTTGTGCCAGTAATTCCGAGGAATACACAACACACTGTTGATCACAGAACATCCGGCAGACATTTGATATCCAGAAATATCCAGGAGATGCTTCAGAGTAGAGCTTTTCTTTTTAAGATTGTATTCTATTGCACCATGTTCCCACACAATAAAAAAGATGCAGCATTTGAGTCAAGATGCCGATTGTTCATACCTGACCACATAATGGTTTTCTTGACTGAAACCAAACATTGCCTGTGTATCTGCATTTGAACCACCTCCAAGACCAGAGCTGGCCAGTGTTGCAGTTTCACGTGTCATTTCCCAGCTGCTCGCTAAACTATCTGGGCCTTGTGGATCAGGGAGGCATGAGGACTGACCACGGTGGAGCTTGGCCGGGGTTTGGGTCTGAGTGTGCCATTAGTCTGCTGGTAGCGTGTACTGTGAGCCTCGGACACCGGGGAGCTGTTGGTCTCGCTGTCCTGGTCATCAGGATGCTCCTGACTGGCGGGACCCCCCAAACCTTCATCTATTTCATCCTCGTCGTCTGTTACCGGTGGGTAGCTCAGAGGAGGCTGCTGGTGTATCTTGGCGATGCTTCCTGGCTGTGAACCCCCATCTGTTGGGATAATGGCGCTGCCGTTCAGCTGTCTTACAATCTCAGTGGACTGTATCCTTGGGATGGCTGATGGCGTGAGGGGAGGGTGGAAACGAGTTTCCTGCTGCAACAACACGGAGCAGACACACTTTATAATTGCAACATCATTAGGTAAGTATGAAGAGGCTGATAATGCATTCCACAATTTGGTGCAATCAGGCTTTGACACTTAATACGCATGCACAAAGACACACTTACTAAAGAAATAGCGCTGTTTCTCACGTATGTCTCCACTCTGAGTCGGTTCTCCTCGTCTCTGTCCAGGGGCCTGTCTCTTCCCCTCCGCGTGTTGTTGTGCAGGACTGGCCTGCCCAGGTAGTCAAATGCTCCCCCTCCTCCCCGTCCACCTGAGAGAGTAGATGGGCTGTCGCGGCAGTTAGCCTGCTCCTGTCAGCGCGGGAAACACTGATCAGTATTCCCTCATTCACTGATTAGATGCATAGATTGTATTGTCTTTTGCACCCTTATTTTAAACTGAAGTGACTTGAAGCAGTATTAATTTGAAGGAGGTCAAGTCGTACTGAGATCATTTACTTCGAATGCTAATTAATCAATTAAAGCAACAGTTCAACATTTTGGGATATGCGTTTTCTTGGCTAGAGTTAGATGAGAAAATGTATACCACTCTTGTATCTGTGAGCTGGAAATAAATCTACAGTTAGTCTGGAAACATGTGGAGCCTAGCCTAGCTCATGGTGGTAGCAACTCTACGGGCCGTTTAAGAAATATTGTCTCTAGCTCAAGATCAAAAGGGCTCCCCATGTAAAATGACATTTGCTGTACTACATTAGATTATATAACACTTTCAGATTTCTGAATAATGTCCTAATAACTTCCAAGATGCCTCTTATAAAGAACTACGTAAAATCAATGTGTATACTTCCAATCAAGTGCTTCTAAGTCATTGGAAGCTTATGTAAGGAGGTTAGTGCACAGCACGTCAGCTCAACATGCACAAATGTCGATTTTGTCTACAAACAAGTATGTCAACATAAATGAAAACTTAAGTTCACAATAATAAACGGAGAAAATAACCTTCTACAGAACACCATGGTTCACGTCAGTAGTATGACAACACTATAGACAAAATAAATAAAAAATGTAAATTCGCTTTTTATGATTTAGCCGTCTGGCATCTGGACAGTAATGCCTCAGTCACCCAGCCCTGGCCCTGCATGCAGAGTTAGATTGATATTTAGACTGACCCCGAGGGAAGACAGGCTGGTCCTTAAGGTTCCCTCCACCCTCAGAGGGATGTTTTCCTCTGTCTGCAATCAAAAGAAGCAGACGGCTGGATTAGATGTGGCACTGGAAAAAAAAAAAAGTCCATGCCTTTTCAAAACTTCCAAACCAACTCACTTGGAAGCAGTGACAGATGACAGACAAGATGTTATCATTTGACTGCCGCAGTATTATGTATTCATCACAGCACAAATTCTAAATAAGGATCCTGGAATAAACCATTGTGTGAAACTTATGGGACTGGCAGCCTGAATCAGGTCGCGCAGACACACAGGAGAAAACACGAGACGATGCTGCAGTAGGACAGTACGCTCAGTGTGAAAAGAATAATTCAGTCTAGTACCGTTCCTCTGGCGTCTGTGCTGACGGAGTTCACTCTCTTGAAAGACGCTTGCCTGGAGAGAGTGCTTATTTCCTCACTGTGAGAAACGAGAGACAGAGATCAAAGATATTTCACTGTGTACATTTTTATGTAGTTCATACTGCATATTTACATTTTTTTATTTCGTGTTCATGCCTATTTTTTGCTTTTATTTTGCACATCCAGCACACACAGTCATTAATCAAATGAATTTCACACTTTGTGTTCCTCTAATTCAACTTAACACGCTCTACTGTTGTTACTGTCAGATGTGATATGCTTAATAACCCTGATTTGCTCCATTCTTAGTTGTTATTATTCGCACAATCCTCCCTGCGGAGATCATTAAGGTTTCATCTCGTCTTATCTCATCTTGATTTAAAAATTAATAAAATCAACATACTTCCTCACAGTGAGCTCCCTCTCCAGCCTTTTGTTCTTGCGTTTGTGATGACAAATGAGGGTGATGACGATGATGAGCATCAAGATCAGCAGCCCCCCGGCTATGCCCCCCACGATGATTATCAGCATGTTTTCAAACCCGCTCTGCCTCTGGGATTCTGTCAAACGGAGAGTCGGTAGGGAAGTTGGCAGGATTAGATGGATGCACACATTTATTCTCAGAGTAAAGTCAGTATGTGATGTTGACATTGCTGTCGTCTACCTCCCACACCAATCTCCACCTCCGCCTTGCCTACTCCCACGTCATTCTTCGCCACACACTGGTAGGTGCCTCCATCTGACAAGCTTAGGGGTCGCCCAAAAACTAGTGTTCCATTAGGGTGGGGGATGACACCCTCCGGCAACTCTCCCCCCATTCTGCATACAGAAACAAAAGAAAGATTAACCCTTGTGCCTCACTTGGGACAATTTTGCCGTTTACATTTTTGTCTGTGTTAACATATATGGCATACATTTTGGTAAGATTGTGAGGTCTTTTTTTCAAATTTTGGAAGTTCACCCTTTAGCGCCTATAATAAAACACAGACACTCACAAAATATCCCTATTAAAACCAAATAAAAACGTCAGTCACAGAATAAAACCATGCCTTCTATTAAATCAGACTTCTAATCTAGATCTGTGGCTTTACAAAATGTACTATTTTCCACCAGATTGAGGCATTTTCTCATGTTTGCACTATGGGGCAAATACATGCTGTTTTCCTGGTTTCCTTCACACACAAAAAAAAAAAACAACAACCTTGAATTCAATGAAAGTGAAACACAATATTGATATGTAGTATTTAAGCAGTTTTAAGAAGAGGACATTTGTATCCTCTAAGGTAACAAGTGGGAATCATTGACATATCCCAGCCAGACGAGTGGGCTACTGAATACTGAAAAGCCTCCCCCATTCCCCCCTCTCAAAAAATGGAGAACGCTTAATTCCACAAAAACAATAAATACATAGCCCCCGTCTTTTTCTGAACTCCTCTCTGCACAGAGTCCCTTATGAAGCTGCCATATCTGTTGATGGTGCAGTTTCCTTTGTTCAGCCATGTTGCTCATGCTGACCACACCACCATTTCTGCTTTTTGTTCTTTTATGATTCGTTTCTGTTGCACATGATAAATTAGTGAGAGAAGGTAACTCTGCATTTATTTATTTATCAACATAAAAAATATTTTATACTTTTTACAGTAATATCTTAACAATGGCCCTTAGTTGTTTGAAACCACTGTACAATTCCTGGCAGAGTGACTCAGGGAAGATCGATGAGAAACGTCGATGAGCAACACAGTCCAGGGTGTTGCCTCAGTGTTGTTGTTTTGAGGGCATGACTTGAGGTTAATCTCCACCTATTCACATGATCAAACTGCATTGCCCCAGAAACACTGGCTGTATTCCCACTTTTATAGGATGCACTGAAGCAAACCTAAGTTTCTATTGACAGAGGCTTCACTAACTTCTACCACCAGCAGAGAAGAGGAACTGTCTGTTTCACATGAAACAGCTCCCTGATAACATCTCACTCAAATCTACACATTGTGCTTCCTCTTCCTTCTCTCTCTGCCCCTCGGCCCACCCCAACCATTCTGTAATCCTGCTCCCACTAGTTCACCTCTGCTCATCCCTTTCACTTTTTCTTCTCATCCCCCTGTAGCTCCCTCCTTCGTGCGAAACTGTCTCATCTGTCTGCTCTCGGGACAAGCTGCAACACGACACTGTGACACCAGCTATTACTTCACCCGCCGCCTTTTATTGACAAAGCCAACAGGTTCGCCCACTGCAGCAGCCGCTAACACATTTGTATCTGTGTGTGTGTTCATGTGAAGGACCTGCACGAGTAAGGAGAGGTTGCTCATAACTCTTTCTCACAAAAACTCATTTTACCAAGGTGTGTTCCTGTGACTAACAGCAAGTAATATGTACATCATCACCTTACCAAGCACTTTACATTTAAAAGCACCCCATCTGTGTGTGAGGAATTCTTCCCTTGGGGCCTAACTGTCACTTCTCATGATTCCATGGGAGACTTCCAGTCACTTTTTGTGGCTCAAATTTTTTTTTCTCGCCAAACTCTCCGCCACACCCTGAGAATATCTTAATAATGCACCAAAGGGAAACGGCTTACAAATGACACAAGGTGACTCAAGCAGAAGAAGTCCGGCATCTGAGTCAAACCCTCGTCTGGGTTTAAAGCAATGTGCTGCATTTTTACATGACACACGCGACATCTGAGGCTGCCAGTTCCCATTGAAGCATGCCGAATCAGGACGTGCCAATGCCAGGACTTGTTTGGTTAAGTCACGTGGAAAGGGTGGATAACCACCTCCACTACACTGTAAAGTTATTTTAACCTAAAGTATAATCTGTAAATGAGGAGGATACATTAACAAGTAATTGATTCAGAATATGTTGTTGAAAGCAGGTTTCCTCAAACCTTTTGGGGCGAAGGACCCCTTAAAAGGACCCCTTAAAGGACTCCCGCTTAACCATAACACAAGTTAAGCATATGCTTATAACCATTTGTACTCTCGGTACTATTTGTATTCTAAATATTTTCAACTTAAATACTTTATAGTGATAAACAGAAACACATTTCAAGTTGAATCAAGTCAAGATAAGATTAGATAATCCTTTATTGTCCCACAGTGGGGAAATCTGAAATGTTATATACCTTTAAACGGAGGTTGATCTTATTCAAATCGCATTTGGACTCAGCATTTATAGCTTACATTATAAGTAATTGATCTTAAAAGCTTTCAGAAAATGAACAGTAGCGATACTGGCACAGTCCTTGTATATTCTGATATTTCAACCTAGTACAAAGCTGGCTTTCAGTAAATGCAACCATTCAAAAATATTGAACTTGTTGCTGTGTGTCACAGTCTAATCAGAGTTTCTATTGGCCCACAGCTAACATGGGCGGAGTAATGGACACAATATGCTTTGTTTTATTTACGCAATTGGTCCCCATCTGTGGATATGCACTTTGTAATGATACAGCACATTTCTACAGTGAATAACATGCTTTTTGAGAGAGACACGTCGTCTAGTCTGGAGCACACAGTTACATTTAAGAAGAGCAGGACTGGAGAAATAATAGAACCACCCCAGTCACCTGGAGGTGTTTTTACTTCGTCTGGCATTGACTTTGGCCCACGGGGATGACCTGAGTGACTGAACATCCCATTTGTACCCTTGAATGGTGGAATTGCAGCAAAATAATTGGACTAATTACTGGGTTAAGTTACGAGAAAAGTAACAGTGACCAGACACATCAGAGTTAGTCACACAAGTACCAGACAGACAGAGAAGGAGGCGGGTCCTAATGTACCTGATCCAGGTGAAACTCTGTGGTTCGGGGTTTCCTCCACTCACACACCTCAGGGCAGCATTCTCCAAACCAATGGACCAGTCTCCATTGTAGCCAGACACCTCTGCGTGCGGAGGGACTGGGAGGAAGAGCAACAATGTATCAGCTTGTTTAGCTGAGGCACGTGAGGGAAGAACAAAAAGACTAAAGACCAGGACTGAATGTATAGCTGAGGCTGAACAGTCAACCTTTTCAACTGATGCAGTTGTATGAAGGACAACTTCCAATGAATGTAATCAAGTATACAGCAACAAAGCCGAGGTTCATAGTCATAGGGCCCTGACAATATCCTGTAACCACACAATGGTATTAGGGTCTTAAGACTTTTTGTGGAAAGGGAATTTAAAATGGTAAAGAAATGCAAATGAAACTGAGTAATAAAGAGAGGAATATAAAGAGCAAAAAGTGATGATGAAGTCTCTTCCTGCTTTGAAGTGAAGCTGACAGTAAAAAGAAAAGAAAAAAAACAGGAAGTAAAGCTGAAAGTGCAACCAATGTTGAAACAGTTGCTTGTTCTTTGCATGTTTTGCATGTGTCCTTTTTTTCTGGACCAAGGGACCAATTCAAACCTTGTTTTTTTATAATGCAGCACTTCCTCTATATAATTCTGATGAATACTCACAGTGCACCACCAACTTGCTTCTGAGCCTGCGGGGGCCCACTATAGTCGGATGCCACACCAGACAGTCCAGCTTCTTGCCGTTCATGCTCCTCAGGGGGTGCAGGGAGTAGTGCGAGGACACCGCCCCGTTGTCGGAGGAACGATTGACGGACTGGCCAGTCAGGTCAGTGTCCCAGGAGAGGCGGGGAGGCGGGCGGGCTACAGAGCGACAGGAAGCGGCCTGTCGGTAGGACTGTCCCTCCACCAGAATCACAGGGTCCAGGGAGGAGATAGGAACGGCTGAAGGGGGGGGGGTTGTTACAATGTTTGGTCAGAATGAAGACAATGATGATAAGTCAACACAATTAGCAGTTGGTGTTGAATGCACACTTAGAATGAAGTATACAAATATTTTCTCAATCAGCGTCTTACTAAGAGTCATTATTCTACATGAACACAGTCTTCCTCAGAATTTATATGTAAGTATTTTAGTCATTTCCCATGAGGGATCTCTTTATTTGTGTTGTTGTCTGTGCTTTTCTCATTTGTTTGAAGTGGGCGGGGCTCAGTAAGAGACAGGCGATGTCAAGTCTTTCCTGTTTGTAAGTGTTAAATAATTACTTTATAATAATAACAATTTAAGTTTCTATTTCTTTCCTTTAACTGTGCTTGTTACTTCTTTAATCATAAACATTTAATGCTACAGAGAATAAAAGATTTCTGGGGCCTTTAAACTACTTTAAAAATAAACTAGTCAGCTAACATAACTTGTTATTTATAAAAAAAAGATGGAGCCCAGGTTGAAAAACTGAAATGGCATGTTTAGCCATGCAAAGAAAAGAGAGGCTGACGGTTAAAACGTGCACTGAAGGATGAGTAGACTGAGAAATACTTGTTAATTCTATTGAGTTCTTAGAAACTTATTATGGCTTGCTTAATCAAGCCTTCCAGGACACTTTGATAAATTTGGCAAGTGGACTCCTAGAACTTGTATTTGAGCAAACCTGGTCTAGTCTGAGAAAGAGATAAAAAACTGAATAATGAACCAATTAAACATACAAAGTGAATAATTGGTGGTGTGGGATAGTAATGTAGAAATGTTGGAAAATGAGAAAAAAGTGTCTCTAAAGTGCTAATCAGATTGAAAATCCAATAAAATATGATCAGGATTTATTGAAAAGAGTTCCTTGATCATATGAAATCACATTATGATTCCTACGCTGGTGATTATTAGCTTATAAGGGGTGTAATAAATGCTCAACTTGTCTGTGAAAACCTACTGACAAACAAGGTGATGAGTAAGTATGTTATGTATGTACAGGTGATTATGTTTATATTATATTATTATTATTATCAAGCCTGTAGTAAAACTCATTATGTCTTAGAATATGTGGATCACGTTGTGCAAACAGTCATATTGTTCCCCCCCCCCCCCCCATTTGACTGAAAAGTATTTTGCAATTAATATCAGTTTTCCTCCTTGAGCGACATATTGGCACTTCTTGACAAACTTGACTGAGCGAATCTTTTTCTATTGTGTGGCCACGAGGAAGGGACTCACTCCACACGATGAGTGACATCTCTCTGTCAAAGTTGCCGGCGGGGAAGGCGCTGATGCGGCAGATGTATTGCCCCTCATCAGAGACCTCTGCGCTCATGATGACCAGAGACGAGTCCACGGTGGGCTCGCTGCTTTTAAAGCGCACACGTCGAGACCATGTCCCAAACGCTGCAGAGAGGCAGAGAGAGAGTGTGAGAAAGGGAGAGAGTTAAAAGAACATGTGTGGAAGGATCAGGTGTGACACAAAAGAATTAGGCCCACCATTTTTTAAATTTATTTAACTATATTGATCCCTTTAAGGGGGAAATTTGTCTCTGCATTTGACCCATCCCTGTATATAGGGATGGGTGGGCTGCCAATGACAGGCATCCGGGGAGCCGTTAGGGGTTCAGTGTATTGCTCAGGTACACTTCAACACGTGACACGTCCCAGTCGAGGATCGAACCGTTGACCTTGCAGTTGCCAGACAACCCTCTTAACCCAGTGAGCCACGGTCACCCCTAAAGTCACCTTTCAGTTCCATACACATGCCTGCACTCTTGCTGAAGCTGACGTGTACATTCTGGGTGTTTAGTTCAGGGTCTTATCCGGCATGTATCACACTCACAATGGGTGTAAGCTTCAATTCCTAAATCGTTTAGATGGTTTTAAACCGCTGCCTTTAAGCACTATTAGTTTTTTGAGCAGTTGTGAACTGAAACTAACAAATCAACTTGTAATACCACTAGAACATTTGCTCACTGTAATGAGCATAGAAGATCGAGTGCTATGATAAAGACAGGGGAAGTTGTTAAGTGTTAAAATATTCTTTAAGAAGCTTTTTTGAGCATGCGGCAGAGAGAATGCCACAAGAGCCACAGTACCAACTGACCTGTCTGTCCATTAGAATGGTGTGCAAGGATGATCTGCTCCTTAGTGCCGTCGAGTTTCTCCTTATACCAGCTGACCTGCACCACCACAGTCTTACCAGGTGGCTGGTAGCGACAGGGCAGGACGGTCTCCTCCTCTGCCAGGGAGAGTATGGAATCGTTTGGAGGGAGATCCACAAAGTCTCCCCATATCACTGCAACTAAAAGAAGAGAGGAGTAGGTAAGTAATTACATCGAATGAGAAAGAGATCTGAAATCAGTCATATGGGAGATCCTGAAATTGGCTTTCAGTGTGCAGTCTAGTGATGCCGAACTCAACACCAAATGCCCTCCAGCTCTACTAGATCCCTGAAAGTGACCTTTGACCTACAATTACAATAGCTATAGGAAAAATAGCAGGTCACGAAATAACGCCATTTGCTAATTCAAAAGAGAGTAGCTCTTCGAGGAAGAAGCTCATATTACAAAAGCATGTGCACCTCCCACTGAAGAATATGGTCTAGCCTTTACCTTTGCTGACCTAGGCTGCGTAGAGTAAATTAAAAAAAAGTCACATTCATTTTGGTCCAACCTTCTTCTTTGTCAGTGTAGTTAATTAAAGGTTCGCTACGACATTCAGAGCATAATTATAGCACTAAACAACTATTAGCACTGTAAAGATATCGTGTAGTAATGTCTACCTGAGCAGGGAATGAAGTCGTTCTCCCTCTGTGTGTGTTGTTCTTTGAGTTTCTCTGTGCTTTGATTACTTAGCCGGGCTGGCCGTGTGTGCCTTTTAGTGCACGTGAGCGTGCTCCACTGGCTAACTCATGGCCGCCGCTCTGCACTGCGCTCATACGGCGTTCACGGCTGATAACATCAATGTAGAAGCGTAGCGCTCACCCTCCAGAACATTGTCGGCTCGGTCAGCACTGTTGCTTATGTTTGCACCTTTTTTGCTATTGGCCCCGTTAGCTGCTTGCCACCATCTCAGCCGTCTCCATGTTGAGAGCCGTGTGGAGGCAATAGATATGCTCAGAATTTAGTATTGAGCACTTTTAAGGATTTACTTTAAAGGAAAAGTTTGAAATGCCGCTTGCTTTCATCTTGAGTTTTAGATGAGAAGATGTAAACCACTCTCATATCTGTCCGTTAAATATGAAGCTACAGCCAGCAGCGAATTAGCTTAGCATTAAAGGCCTCCTCTCACCCTCGAGGCAGGAGAGCAAAAAAAGCATCCTTCCCGATACGTCTAAATTTGTGTTTCTTAACGTTTCAAAGTTTCAAAGTTTCCGTCCTATGGTTTCATGAAATACGGATACAGTGTTCAAAGAAGTTGAATGTCTACTGATTGAATTTGGTGAAAATATCACGGCATGTATGACAATACATATTCAGACTGAAAGAATTTCAATTCAAGCCAAGAGGAGCACAGACGGGGTTTAGAGAGTCCACACAGAGTGAAGACGGACAGGAGGGGGAGAGAGAAAAGTAGTTGTCGATCAGAAGAAGCACAAGGGAAGATATGGCGCTTGACTCGTTGTTCGAGATAAGCTTTCACAGCAAACTAACTGAGGTTTACCTCAGTGTCTGGACAGAGTGAGCCTTTCAAGGCCTCAGGAAACACACAAGACACAAAACACACACAAGTGTGTATTGTGGGTCTCACAATGCAACATTATAAACCACAAACGCTAGCGTGCATCTCTACTTTTCTTTTTTCAGTTTTTGCTGCTCTTCTCCCCTTCTGTTTGATGTAGACGAACTACAACGAGTCAGATTATATCTTTTGATGTCCTCCAGCAATCTCATGAAGCGCACGCACACTTAATGGGCAGTCACGAGATGCTGATTCCTGCAGCCTGCATGGAATGGTTTATAAGAAATTGCAAGAGTTTGTTTGCAACTCTCGGGGGGACATTCATCTTGGCACGCTGCCAAAATAAAATACTGTGTTGTGAAAGTTCTGCTAATGCAAATGAGTGGAATAATTTCCACCTAAAAGCCTGGACAGGTGATTCATCATCATGGTACTATATCACTGCTCTTGACATCAGCCTTGTGTTGTTGCTGGTGATTGATTCCCTTTCTGGGGGTGCAATTTTCTGATGACCATGACACTGTTGACACTGAAGGAAAACAGCTTGTAGGTGGTTTACACCCAAACACTAATAATAAATCAATTCACAACATGACAGACCATCTGTATGCAAGCTGAAATACAATAGGGCGAGCCTTTTCATCAGTAAAAATGTGCCTCTTGAAACATTTATCTCTGATTCTGTTTGCCATTACAAGCAATATAGTTATTGTGCAGACAGCAGTTCTAATTAGTTCTCTACTAATCAATTACAGGGTCTGTTTTCACTATTGTTTGATCAAGATCTAGTTTTGAAAGTATGCAAGTCACCATTGAGTTGCAAATATTAGTGGCAGAATTGTTCTCTCATCTCTAAGTTAATGGATTTTTTTTCTGTGAGTCTGTGGTTAACACAAGCTTAAGAGATTTAAATGTTTTGTTCTGCAACATAAATAATGTCAGTAAATATCCCGGGAATTTGAAGGTTTTGCGTGTTTTAAAAAAGGCGGCTAACAAGTGGCTAAATAAGGCCACGGAGGCTTTGCTGCCTTGTGTGTATACTGGCACTCTTCAGCGTTGGAAGCTTAGTGGTGGTGATGTTGAAGTCATGCGACCGTGGTGTAGTTCACTTATAGCCTAGCGTTAGCTTTTTAGCCCTGCCGAATGTACTTACACTTCAAAAGTCACAAAAGTGGTGTTAATTTGTGACTAATATTTTGCGGAACAAAATGTATAAGCATGATAATTGTTGTTTTTTGTAATAACCAAAAATCAGATGAAATCCCATGAACTGTTGGTCGAGGGAACCAAGTCAGAAATCGAAGTATTTGACATATTAAAGTTTTGACCTGAAGATGGCGCTCGATAAAAAATGAAAGGCCGCGCTAAAGCAGTTCAACCTGAGGGGGGAATTAATGTTTAAATGTTGCTGAGACACACCAAGTGTTAATACAGTTTTGACAACACTAATGTCAAAGATCTCATGTGTGAACAGAACATGTGAGTCAGAGCATTACACTGTCCGTCACACACTGGATTTTAATGATCCACATGGATTTCCCGTGGAAACATTGTTAGTCATTCCAAAACAGCCAACGTAACTCGTATCACGTTCACGGGTGCTTGCGTGTCTTATACTGAGCAGTTCTTACAGGTGTTGATTCAATATCAGATTTAGGAGAATCTGTTGAGATATGTCAGTGGGTATGTGATTCATGCATTTACCAGCAGACCTGATGAGTGTACTCTGCAGACAGGTGTGTTCTCCATGGATATGTGTGGTGTGTTTGTCACCCTGAGGTTTCAGACGTACGGTGGAATCTGCCTGTGCTGCATTACTGGACTAACACTCCACCTACATCTGCCTTCATGTATGAGATTGAAAACGTTTTTTTCTGTTAACTATCATTCTCTGACATTGTGTAAGTATTTCAATTGTGGGCAGATTCGTATCAACCTCAACTCTTTGCTAAGTAATAGGCTCATATACTGATTAATGTGAATGTGATGTTAAATTAAGATTACAATGTTACAACACAGCTACTAATGTGTAGAATATTGAAGTTCAAGACAGTAGACAGACCTACTGCATTTACAACACACACACACACACACACACAATCTTCCGAGAAAGGCCCACGAACACAGGTTCCCTGAATCAACCAGGAGGGGAATTGATCAACAGCAACCTGTTTTTCCAGAAATATCAGTGGTGTTCTCTTTAACAGCACTGCTCCAGCTAAGTCTACCATTAAGACAAGCGGGTCCACTGCCCCAAGTGTACAGAACTTGGCTTATGAATATGCATGAGATACTGGAGGACACCTTCCTTAAGCAAGAAAACTGAAGGTTACATCTTAAATACCTATCTTTTCTTAATTCGTAATGTTCTTCTAAACATTATGAACAGGCCTATTAGTATTATAGGGATATATGAAACAGCCTACAATGAGGTCACTACATAATTGTTGTTGAGAACTGCTTACATGCCATGACCCTGAAGGAATATCACATCTGACACCAGACAGGATAAAGACACAGACATGCTGTAAACTCTGAAAAAGAACACTGTATTTATGCATGATATCACTGCATGGAAAGCCTTCTTACCAAAGATCCAGAGGACACAGAGACACACAGACAGTCTGGTCGGCAGAGGTGCCATTCTCCTCGGCAGTTATTGTTAACTGTGCACAAGCTGGGACAATTTCAGCACTGAAATGAAGCTCATCAGTCCAGGTAATGGTATCCTAAATGGCAGGCATGCATGAAGCACTGAGGCGGACTCATGCCTCCATCCTTGATCCCTTCCAAAGTCCCGTCCTGGGCGAGGAATATGTTACAGCTGTAAAAACTCAGTCCTTGTGGAAAGTGTACGTCCTCTCAGTTTGGTTGCGTGTTGTTTTGTCAAGCACACGCCATCATGTTTGCCCTTCAGAAAAAAAGAAGGAGCAGCTTTACCTGTTTGAGATACACCTGTTAGAGCTACACCTCTCCCTCTCTCTCTCCCTCCCTCTCTCCCTCCCTCTCTCCCTCCCTCTCTCCCTCCCTCTCTCCCTCCCTCTCTCCCTCCCTCTCTCTCTCTCTCTCTCTCAGACACACACGGACCTACACACGGACCTACCCACAAACACACGCACACACACACATGCACTTCTGCGCGCGAAAGTCACCATTCCGGTTCGGTGGAGGCAACTTGACAGTTATTTACTCGTCTTTACATGCTCTGCTCAAAGGAGAGGCAGGTGAAAGGCAGACATTAGAAGTCAGTTAAAACAGCGTTAATAGCCTGCTGTACACTATAGGCTGATGCCAAAACAAGAGGTGCTTCCTCCCATAGAAGGAAAACAAATTAATCCTTTCATTTTGAATGGGATAATTACAAGTATTAAGAAGATTTTCATAATCTAAATCACGGGAATAAACTGAAATCTGCCCACCTTTGGTCCATTTAATCTCCAAAGGAAATGTCACTATAGAACACCTCATGAATGACTAGTACATCATGTTTTTTCTGCCTTGTTTTCGCCCACATGTACACATTGCAATCCTTTCCTCCTTTATTTGATCCATGTTAAACACGTCTCTAATCAGTCTGATCTGGGCTTAATCTAACAGATCAAATCTTCCCAGACATAAATCTTTAGGAGCTTTATGCAAACTGTTAGAAGCCAGTTTAGCTTATGACGACCGGAGGTTTACCACTCCCTATACAAACGTAATATATAGGACGCTATATCACACCGCAATTCAAAGAGAGACAAAGTTATTTAATAAGCAAGTTGAACATTTAATAGGTTTTCTGTATGTATAACAGCTCTATGCATCCTACAGGCAGAAGTTTACGTCGCAAACTTTACAGCAGTCTGTGTTATTTCCTTGATTTCTTTCAGGCACCTGTGTGTGTGTGTGTGTGTGTGTGTGTGTGTGTGTGTGTGTGTGTGTTTGAGTATGGACAGGTAAGGACTTCACTAAAGACACCATCACTGCCATCCTGTGGTGTGCAGGAAACACTGCTCAGTGTTTCTATAATGCTGGAGCTTTAACTGTATTCACCTTCTACCATCTTGCACAAAACTAGAATACTTTTGGAGCCACAAAAAGACTGACATCTTTCAAACGGCCTAAAAGAGGAAGTTAGTTGGACAGACTATACAAATAGAAATATAACATCCATCGACGACATTCATCTTTTTGTTTGTATGCATTACGATACAAGAAGTGTCTGAAGCGTTACAGTTTTCAAAACATGTTTGCGTGAAAATTAAATATGTGCAACAGAGCTGTAAAAAACTAAAATACTTTTAAAAAGGGTTTTCTGAGAGTGCCCATCTTGTGCTCAACTTCCCCGTTTCTGTGTCGTCCTTAACTTCTCGAATTCTAAAAAAGCAAAAGGGAAGCAAACACTTGTGCATGCACTTCTTGGACTTTCGTTCGTCGTGTCACTTCTTCATGCCAATAGTTTCATAAGTGTCCTGGGCATGAGGAGTCAAACCCTGGAGGGGAAACAGAGGGGGGGACAATGAGTCATTCAGTGTACACTATCATTTAAAGGGGGACATATCGTGCACATTTTCGGGTTCATACTTGTATTTTGGGTTTCTATTACAAACATGTTTACATGTTTTGATTGTTTTTAAAAACATTATTTTTCCCAAACTGTCCAACTGTGAATATACCTAGTTTCACCCTCTGTCTGAAATGCTCCGTTTTAGCGTGTGTCTCTTTAAGGCCCCTTAAAGCCCAGTCTGCTCTGATCGTTTTTCCCCATCCGCACTGTCACCGTCTTCACATTCAATTGCAGCCGGGGACTCGTCAACTATACAGAGTTTAGCGGCAATTCTACCGGTGACGGTATTTGTGACATCACAAACTTACAGAAGTCCTGATGGCTCGTTTAAAGACGGACTGTGTGCAGTTCTCTGTGGATTGAGCCTTTTGATACGTGTGCAGTATTTAAATAGCACCTAGACCTGCTTCATAATCAAGAGAAACATGGAAATCTCACATTCTTCAATTTAATATAATAGTCTATTTTAACATTTTAAGCAATCAGCTGTCCCTCATCTCCTTTACGTCATTCACAGCATCAAAACTCACCATATAGACGCCCTCTTCAACATTCTGTCAGGGGTAGAAAACAACAGTATTAGATACAGTATAACTATAGTAACACACACTGTGACGCATCTTTCTTGGTAATTGGCTGTAAGAGGGTTTAACATTGACTATGTATGGACTCTATATAAAGAGGAAGAACAATCTGTAATCTGTAGTGCAAGCCAGAGATCAGCATGAGCCATATGCTTTAGAGTGCGTGCTTGTGTGTGTCAAAGGGGGTTAACCTGTGTGCAGTTTGTGGCTAATGGAAGGAAATTATAGACTACAATAAGTAAAGCGGTAAAACAGCAGGTTAAACGCTCTCGCAGTAAAATGAAAAACTCCATCTCTGCATGCTTATAACAAGTTAGTTTTAAATGATTTCAATTTGAATTAAACAGGCTCTTGAGCAATTTAGTGTTTCAATGAAAGCATGATAATGAAATGAGTATACAATATATAGAGAGACAGGCTTTTCATTGGTCTGTGATGAGACGACTGGGGCCGAGCTGTCATAATAGTTTAACTGGCCACAGACCAGTGCAGGGCTGCTGGGGGAAAAAACCCCAATAGGTGTGTGTTTCCTATTGCCGTTTGCCCACTGAGGTTTGACCTGACGATTGAGATTATGTTTGCTTCCAAAGAAGCTCTGTCCCTGGTTTGTTCACTGAAACTCCAGTTTGTGCTGTGGTGAATTGTATTCTCTGCTATTGAGTTTGTTCTAACCCCTCTATGTCCATTTTAAACAGCACGTCATGGCTTTATGTCTATTTTAGTCCGTGTTTTTATTCTTACCTGCTTGCCCTTTGCGTTCCCAGCTGCAGCCTCCTTAGCATTGTTGATCTGTAGTTAAAAGTTAAAAGAGTGATTATTGAAAGTAACTATATCTGTCAAACTGTAGTTTACCCGTTTCTTTTCCCATGCACTGTGAAATGTTGTATATCATTACATCAGCATATGACATTCACGTATTCTAGCAAAAGGTTTTATGTCATTGTTCACTTTTTTTTCCAGGCTTTATTTCGCTGACGACACCTTATTCCACATTAACAATGTACCAGACTACTTTCT
Organism: Anarrhichthys ocellatus; assembly: GCF_004355925.1. Classification (NCBI taxonomy): domain Eukaryota; kingdom Metazoa; phylum Chordata; class Actinopteri; order Perciformes; family Anarhichadidae; genus Anarrhichthys; species Anarrhichthys ocellatus. Next base: position 10,900,271 of record NW_022280041.1, on the reverse strand, counting down.
ATCATCTTGTCTTTCGTCACACAATGAAAAATGTAATGTTCTTTCCTATTCTAAGTGAATCCGTTTTTTGATGCACGTATGTTTCTGTGAAGGCAAATATGTAGCACGCAAACCTTGATTCTGCAGTAGAGAGCTGTCAGGATGATGCCGTACAAAAACAGGATTCCATCCAGCACGTAGCAGACCTGTGGCTCTGTTAGAGTGGCTGAGGGAACACAGGAGGACACTTTATTAACATGTATCTGGTGATTTAGCTGTTGGGTCTCATGTGATGATCACTGCTCTGTGGGGCTGTATCGTTGTCCTTTACACAACAGGATTATTGAGTAATGTCCGTGCCACCATTTTAGATTGTGAAACAAACAGCCACAGCAGCCATTACATAAGAAGCCATAAGTATTATATTAAACGGTACTTCAATACGGTCTATGGAGAAATATTCAGTTTGTATATTACTGTTTTTTTCTTGATATGCAACACATAGCACGCACACATGTGGCTATGGTGTTGGTGACTACCAAGAATGTTTTTTGACAAAGTGGTTTGTGTGTGTGTGTGTGTGTGTGTGTGTGTGTGTGTGTGTGTGTGTGTGTGTTGCCTTACAGAGTCAAACTATGTTCCTAAATTCAGACTTTGGTACAAATTGAAGTGTAGTAACGATTAATATAATTAATTCAGCCAAATACCAGGCATACTGAGGTTTAGATCATAACTGCCACTTAACGCTGTGTCAAACATGAATATAAGTATATAAGGACATTTTAAAAATGAATAAAATAAGAATGAATGGAATCACTAAAGGGGGATGATGTATGAAGAATCACTCTAATACACATGCACATAGAGGAGACAGAGGTGGAGCGTTATAGGAACACACACAGGGCTGCATAATGTACGATGGGGCATGAGAGGATTCATTATCATTTCTTTGAAAAATACTTTCACTCTGATTGTAGGAGCATGTGGTTTACAAGCTTTTACAGATGATTGTTTTTCTATTGCTGTGGTTTAAATGGTCAGCTTTATTGTATATGCAACCACAACAGTTATAAAAGTTTAGCTTTATACCCATGCTTATCAGATTATTTACAACCAGAAAAGATACATTGTGAAGGTGAATATCATGTGGATATCATACTATTATTGTTGACCCTCCGAAGCTACAGTATCCACTTTTTGATTTACTTTTAAGCAGAAAAATGTTACTACTACCATAAAAACAATGACGATTTGATCATAAACTGCGATGCACAACGACCACCTCTCACTGCACAGCACGTACAAAGTGCAACATTGAGCCTCAGAACTGTACTATCTTTGTCATATACGTTTATTAAAGGATATTGGAATTTATAAACCAGCTCTAAAACATGTCTTGGCCTTCCGTGTGCACACATAGACTCCCACCGCAGAAAGCTTTTAAGCGTCTTCTGCTTTTTGCGCGATGAAGAACATGATGCAGAAATTACAAGCAAACTATAAAAGAGCAGCGACATGGGGTCATATCTTCTCTCACAAATATCTGACACCAAGCTCAATATGTGATGTATTTCTGATGTTGGCCAACACTTTCGGAATACATTGGCCCCAAGTTAGCAGTCAATCAATGAAAAACACAAGCTGCAATATTACATGATTGTATGACAATCTCATGTACATCTTAAATCAACTCCTCTAGCCCTCCCTTTAATAATTTATTAAGCATCTGATGCGTAAACTATAGTGATTAGAAGTAATTAAAGGAGCAATATACGACATTCAGAGCATTAATTTAGCAGCATACTACTGTTTGCTATGTAAAGCTATAGTAATATCTACCTGATGAAGCCACTCTCCCTCTCTGTGTGTTGTTATGCTTTGTTGACAGACCCCAGCCGGCTGCGCATGCTTTTTAGTGCATGTTAGTGCATGTTAGTGCATGTTAGTGCATGTTAGTGCATGCTAGTGCACGTGAGCGCGCCCTGCTGGCTAGCTCAGGACCGCCGCTCTGCACTTGCTCTCATACAGCGGTTACAGCTTTGTCATGGAAGCATAGCACCCACCCTCCGGTAAACAGTGTTAGCCCCATTGCAGTAGTTTTTACTGCTAGCACTGTTAGCACTGTTAGCTACGAGCAGCCGGCCAAGGCTTCGACATTTTGAGAGCCGTTGAGAGGCAATCAAAATGCTCCCAATGTCATATTACGGACCTTTAATGTCATGTGCCTGTGGTTTACCTTTACTAACTTTATTTATCTGTTAGTCCTTAGAACAAATGGAAAAACTGATAAATGTCATAAATGGCTTTTGGATGTTATTTTGTTATTATATTTGCTAATGTGTCTTCCTGACATATTAACTCACAATCCATTGCTTTGATATTCACTGTTTTCATTAAATGATAACTCAACTTCAAAGTTACTAGATTAATTTAAGGATACTAGCTCTGACCGAGCAGATCAAAATAGGATCTCCATGCACAACAAGCTGCTGAAAATAACTGGGCAACAACATGGCCCATCAGAGCTCTCACTGCTGTGGGTTGGACTATCTTAAATTCACTAAAATTAAACCAAAGATGAGATCATAAAAACTGTTTTCATTAAAAAAGTTTGAGAAGATGACTAACACATTGTGAGATGAAATGTGTATGACAGGAAGACACAATGTCACATTTAAAAGCTTCTCAAATAATTATTACATTTAAGACAGATTAATGGAGCTGACTTATATTTAATTATTATTTTATAATTTACACTGATATTTATTTAATTACATATAGTTATTTTCAATGTATTGTTTAATTGACTCATTCTAATTAAGCACTGGAAAGGATTCCTGTGGCACAGTTCACACTCCATAGTTTTGGTGTGATATATACAGTATTTGTTTGTTTGTTTCTTGATTTTAAGCTTTATAAATTAACCCGATTGTTCAATAAAACTTTGGGGTGTTACATTTAACTTTTCACAATATATGTACATTTTAATATCATTGAAATGTAATTTGTAACATATTCAACACTCATTTCTGACCTCATAGTGTACCTTATAGCTTCAAATGTATTTTCTTACATTTAGAAAAAAGAACCATGACGACTTCTCTGTGATGAAACCCACAGACAACAAACACCCTCTTCTGTCCCTCCCTTCCTTCCCACTTTCTTAAAATTAGAAAAACATTTTTAATACAATACAAACATCTACTTGCTTTCTGTTACGCTTTACGGCGGATATTGTGGGACATATTTGGCATGTTAGTTTTGGATGGACAATTATATTGAAAGTAAAAATTCAGTTTTGAATGCCTCTGTTCAGCCTTATCCGTGAGTCAGAGAGGGGGGTTGTGTGGGGGGGGGGGGGGTGTTATCTACCTGTTTTTGTTTCCGCAACTCTCACGTAGCATGGGTTCAAAGGAAACGGCAAACAGTAACCCCCGAAAATAACTGATGTGATAGTGTGATATTAATTAAGCATGCGATTACAACCTCTATCTTTTTAACTTCTCAGTTCACAAAGTGGATAGAGGATACATATTTTCTTTTAAAAACATCTGCACACCAGCTGACTGTGACTGACAGACCATAGATAAAGAAGTAGGCCATAGTCAGCTGTGGTTTGGAATTAAAACTGAAATATCTCAGCTTCAACATAAAAACGACCCCGTTTGAATGTCTGAAATTGCAGACAAAAAACATTAATTGCAACTTACGTTATTTCCATTATCAATTGATCTCCCAATTATTTCCTTAATCAATCAATTAATAACGTGGTCGATAAAACATCCGTTTTTTTTCTGGGTTTAGTCATTTGTTTTTTTTCCTGTTCTGTTGAAAATTAAATAAAAAGTTCAGAAATAACAATAAAAGTAATTTAGTATAAAACCTAGAATATTTTGAACAATCACTATTTCATAGTCGTTAGAAGTTCTCTGAGTGAGCAACAGTCCAGTATAATGGAGCCAAGGAATACATTAAAAAGAGCAAAAGAAGCAAATCCCCACATTTGAGAAGGGTTGCCTAAAAAATGACTTAAATTATTACTGGATTATTAAAACAGTAAATTGTTTTTTAAGTTATTTAAGTGTAAAGTCTACCCTGCTTTAATATCTTCTTGGCCTATTAGACGCCCAATATTAACTGAACCTTTAAGGCTAGATATGCATGTCTATAATTGTAAAATAGTTTTGCTTCTTGTTACTTATCATTCTGAGCATAATAGTTTGAATTTAGTTTAACGGACAACTGTTAAAGCTACGTATTATATGTAAGCAGTCACAAAATACAGAATATATACTGCTAAATATATTGTAATAAATTCAGTACAAAGTATTGGGAGGCATCGACATGATTATTAACGTGACACTACTCTAATAAAGTGAACGTATTTGTCCGTGGAAGGGTGTGTCTGAACTGGTGTAACAAGTGCGGCAGTTACAAACTCCCACCAACCTCAGTCTCACCAGTGAGAAGAGGCAACAGGGTCAGCTTCTCTTTTTACAGGAACTGGAATGTGGCGACGACATTTCTGCTGCCTACTCTACCAGAAAACCTCACTGCTCCAAATAAACATCTGTCAGCATCAAATAGTATTTTCAAAAGTCATGCCTGAGTTTCATCAAGAAAAAAACGAACTTATTGTCCCCCCGATCTCCACTCAACATCGTAGCTGCTGTTCACTCACGCTGTGTCTGAATATCGTTGGGTTTGCTTCCACCATTCAAAGTTTTCTCATAAAGCCATTGCTGTGATGTCTTCGGACATCAAAACCACCCTGATCAATATACAAACTTTAGGTCACAGAATATCCCTAGATGGATGTCTCAACTCACCAGAGGCGCTCCCAAAACTCATCCACAGAGGAATGACGACCAGTAACGGGCTCCTGCCCCACACAGTCATGGTAACACGGGCTCAACACACACAACTGGTACTCTGTTAAGTGGCCAGCACACAGCAAACACGACGACTTGTGGGTTGGGGTTTTTTTTTCCTGTCTGAGTTCGAGTGAACACTCGAGCGTTGCATACTTCACTGCCAACAGGGGAAGTTGTGGTCTGAGCTCTAAGTCCATCATGCCCCTCCCCCTTTAACACCAACCAGAGGAAGGACAAACATCGAGGCTTTGGTCTCTGCTGCCATGTTTAATACTTGAATTTCAGACAGAAGTCCAGGAAATGCAGCATTTGAAAAAAAGAATGGCGTTTAAAATCTTGTAAAATCCCTCAAAAAAATCCCCCTATTGCAATGTGATGGTGAAAAGATACAACTTAATACTTTTCTGTTCGGTCATAAAATATTTATTAGGATTATTTGGGCATTGTACATCAATGTAGAGTCATCTGTCAAAAGCCTCACTACAGCCAAACGTGAACAGGAAGAGAACCCGACTAACAGATGTGAGAAGAGGACGAACTCTCCTCTTCAGAGAACCAGCACGTCAGCGGCGTCACGTTAACGGTCAACTTCGCCAAACACTATGTCCTGTGTACCTGTCAGAAGAAGAAGAAAAGGCTCAGTACCACTTGATAATAAAATATTGTTGTATTGAGGATGGATTCTTGAACAATAATCACTTTCTTACCAATAATGGCCACCACGTCAGCCAGCATGTGTCCTTTGGCCATTTTATCCAGGCCAGCCTAAAAGAAGGAAACATTTATTAACATTCAGAATAACTGACGATTATTCAGAGCAGATGAGCTCTTAGAAAATAGAATATTCATAATTCATGAGATTATAGCCTGAAGTTAATGCACTAACTACTCTAATAGTTTGTTTATGCAACTTTAAAGACATTTTTAGCCTCGAAGACCAAAATTCAAATGACGACGTTAAACAGCGGTTCATGTCCATGAGCAGGAAGAGGAGGAGGGGGGTTCTGTACGCTTTTAAAAATGGCACTATAGTACTTTATAAAATCTACTTAATGAACTAAAAGTAGCCTTAAGGACAAGCCGTTAAACGTGCTGAATAATTGATACCCGGTGTGTTTAATATTTCACAGTGTCTTGTGAAGTTGTGAGTGCGCACCAAGTGAGCGAATCCGGGAGCTTTGATCTTGCAGCGATAGGGTCTGCTGGAGCCGTCCGATACCAAATAAACACCAAACTCTCCCTGCAAGCAACACGTGGGGACACACACAAATACATTCTAGTAAGCATATTACATCACAGCACATCCCTAAAGGCTTCCCAATTAATTAAGACTCAAACAACCGTGTGTATACAGAGGATCTGCAGAGACTTTTTGTTTGCTAGGTTAAAATCCATTAGGTCTTATAGGGCATCTGCAGATTACTTTACTTGTGCGGTTAGTCAGAGGAAAATAGCGAAAAAGGCAATCTTATCCAGAAATATTATACACCTTATGAGTGGTCTCACCTTAGGTGCCTCCACAGCTGTGTATGTGGCCCCTGGGGGGACCTGGTAGCCCTCTGTGTACAGTTTAAAGTGGTGGATCAGAGACTCCATGGACGTCTAGGACAAGGAGCACGTAGAACATGTTATGTCTCAGCAGCTCTTTTGAAAATGATGCACACACACACACACACGTTAGCGGTGGTTGAATCTTGCGCAAGTTTACTGAAATGTAGAATTGAAACACTGAACGTTCCAACACTGAGGTGAACTAGAGGTGATCTCCAGCCTTGAGGGCAGCCAAACTAAAGAGCACTGTACAGCAGAGCTGGTCTAATTCAGTAAAGAGGGTAGTGTGAAGACAAATTAGTGACGCCAGTGAAATGTAATTAACACTCAGAAGTGATAAAGCACAGGAGAGAATCCAGAGAAAGGAACAAAAAAAAAGGTACGACGTTGTCAAGAGTTAATGGCCTGCAGGCGAAATGAAACCATCTCACAGAATGAAAGGAACAGTCAGGAAAAAATACTGTGAGGGAGGTTGAGCTCACCTTCATCTCAGACCTCTTGGGTGGGGCAATCTTGGCATCGTCCACCTTAATCTCTCCTTCTGGCATCTTGTTGAGCGCCTGGTGCATGATCCTCAGAGACTGCCTCATCTCCTCCATTCTGCACAGATACCTGGACCACAACGAGGAAACAGCGGTGAGCTACAGATGCCGATAATACTGCACATCACTACGTCAGCCACGAAGCATGATCAGCGTGCAGTTGTTCTACGTAGATCAATGGAGAGAAGTTGATCACACAAAGAGGAAACAGTGCGAGGGAAGGGGGGGTAATATTCTGAGAAAAAAAAACTTGAATATTCTCTGAAATTAAAAAGGTATAATATGCATCAATTTCCTAAAAAACAATATATGGACTGATACAAAGACAATCCCTCTCAATCATCACTTGACCCACCAGAAGTGGGTGATGTCGTTATCAGCAGACACGCTGCTCTCTGAATGCTGTTTACAACTATGTGACTACATGTTATAACTTAAAAGTTAAAATTAGCAAGAAAAATACTCGTCAGGGACATGTCGCAAGATTGGATCAACCTCATCACACCACAGACGCATTTGCTTGCCTGCAGTGGATGAGCTAATCAAATGACTTTGTAATCTGATTTTAAAGGGAAATATTGGTGATTTTAGCCCAGAATCACCAGATTATGACAAACATCCAGACTTTGAAGAGACATTGCTGTGAATTGGGCCTATTGAGAATAAAACAACATGCTGATTTGAGTTGTTTTCTTGTAAATTTACCACTTTCATCTCAGAGAATATTCAGGTTTTTTCTCTGAATATTACTCAATGCAGCGTTTATAAAACCACTGCAATTCAAATGTCTGACAGATACCTTCCTTTTCACATGAGTCTTCAATGTCTAAATGTGTTTGATACTGATAAAAGAGTAGCAGTAAGGTGATCATCCTGGTGTTGACGAGGAAATGATCTCATGCTAGAAGCTGCAGCTTGCATGTTGCATATTTGGTGATGGAAATGGAACTGAAAAAAACATCTGTTAATCTTGTACCTGTCATAGCAGTCTCCTTTGCTTCCAATGGGGACGTCAAACTCCACTTCGTCATACTTGTCATAAGGCTGTGACTTTCTCAGGTCCCACTTGATGCCGGACCCTCGCAGCATCACTCCGCTGGTGGAGGGGCGAGGAGAGCGGGAATGAATATCACAGCGTGTACACATTCATGCTGGTCAAACTCATTGAAATAGGCAAGCTCTTCAATAAAAGAAAACTAAAAGGGAAGGTCTTTGGGTTACCTGAAGCCGTAGTTGAGGGCCTCCTCAGCAGTAACCACCCCGATGTCCACAGTACGATTCTTCCAGATGCGATTGTTGGTCAACATCTGCATAGAGGAAAACCAACAGATTGGAAAGTTCACCACAGATCTTTAACACCTCCTCATCATGTGAAGGGCTTGTGGGGATTTCAGTCGCTCACCTCTTCTACTTCATCAATTCTAATGGAGAAGTTCTTGCACCACTCATAGATGTCGTCCATCAGGCCGAGGGGCAAATCCTGGAAACACATTTAACATCATTAGCCCCGTGATCATGCTCACCATCTGATAGATGAATCTGATTTGAAGCTGTTCGAACAACACAAGTGTCCCGGAGAGATAGTTGTTTAATTTTGTCATAACAATAAGCCACAGGCATTATTCAACGAGTTCTCCTACCTGATGCACACCACCAGGTCTGATGTATGCGGCGTGCATCCTGGCTCCAGACACTCGCTCATAGAACTCAAACATCTGAGAGGAAACAAGGGACACGCAGTTCATTAGAGGGCCTCAAGTAGTCGATATTTAAAAAGATCATCTACTCAATGGATACAGAACAATGTCAAGTGAATATTTCCTGAGGCCCGAGTGTATGTATATATCTAGCTATAACTAAAGCAGTCGAATACAACGGCCATGAAATAAATCCAACTTTCATGGATCGATGGTTAATTGTCTTAAGAGGGATGGTATGCTCTGGACTACAGATGCAAAGAAGCTTATGGCTAACTCTGATACAGCTAAGCAACTGTCTCTGTCAAACAAACAAAGAAATAATTGCTTAAATAAATGGAGAGAATTGCACATCATTTGGGGCGATTTCTCCTGAAGATGAAGCTCTAAATTACTGAATCTCCTGCAACCACTGAGGTCAAATGATATGGTGGTCAACAGAGATTGTCACTTAACTGTTAATTGTCTGCAGCTAGTTAAAGAAGTCATGACACTTTTGTTGGTCACAAATCTTCTGTTTACTTGACTTAACAGCACCTTCCCCAGTTAGCAAGTGATCAACAAAAAGACGGGACAGAATGAGTCGGACCTTCTCTCTCTCCTCGAACAGCCAGAAGAAGGGGGTCATGGCACCAATGTCGAGGGCGTGCGTGGTGATGGCCATGATGTGGTTCAGGATGCGAGTCATCTCTCCGTACAGAACTGCAAACACAACACAGAACACACACACAACCGGTTAAAGTTGATGAGTCTGTTGACAAAAAACGTTTTTTTTTGTTTTTTTTTTAAAATCAGTAAAAAGTTAAGTTCATAGTTTTTATGGTTTCAGAATGTGTGTTGGATAAAACCCTGGGAAATTGAAATGGAGTGAAGTGATTCATGACGCGAATTAGTTCAAACGGTCGACTCTTATCTCAGAATTGGCGTTGCAAGATTAGGGCTGATGTAAAACAGTAGATGACGTTTTGAGACATTTTCGACCCCAAAATGCAGTTTTTTATAAATATGGTAAGAAAAGTCATTATTAACACCAGCATGGATAGGTTTCATCGCAGTACAGTCATACCATTTAGTTTAAATTACACACTTAAGTGTGCAGTACCTCTTTAGTTAACAATAAATGACGTGTGTGCGTCATTCTAATACATGTCACTGTGTGTCACACCCTCCAAAATCAGTCATCAATCAATATCATTTATTTCTCTAAATATTCAGAATTATATGAATAGCAGCTATGTAGAACATACATGTTCGATATCTAAATAACAATTACAGAAAAAAACTAAAAACATTTTCATATTATAAATATTAAGACTTTGCAGAATCTGCAGACAGCTAACCACTTCCTGTCTGTACCTCTGATCCACTCGGCACGGGGGGGAGCTTGGATGTTGAGCAGCTTCTCCACAGCCAAAGAGTAGGCCTCCTCATTACACATCATGGAAACATAGTCCAGACGGTCAAAGTAGGGCAGAGCCTGGAGCATTGAAAAAAAGAGGAACTGGGTAAGGGACTTCCAAGAATTACATAACACATGACACACGGTAGAAGGTCCTCTTAATCTTTGAGTAATTCTGTTCACGTCAAGAGTTTAATTTGGTCTTTTTCAAAAGAGGAGGTGCGACGTTCTCTTAGCTTGTTGTGTTGAACGCAATAAAATGGGATTTGGCAATAAGTTGTGTTGCCATTTACTGTTCTGTCTTTTGAAACCATCAAAACTGTGATTCCCCACTTTCTGATTTTACAACCTTCTACACATGCAGAATTCAAACTGCTACCTCGTAAATATGAATTACAGAATACAGAATAAGTGCTTCAGTACCTGCAGGTAGGTCTTGTACTCTATGAGCTTCTCTGTGCCACGGTGAAGCAGGCCGATGTGGGGGTCACATTTCTTGACGGACTCTCCGCTGAGCTCCAGGACTAGACGTAGCACACCGTGAGCAGCAGGATGCTGGGGACCGAAGTTGATGGTCAGGTTGGACACGTCCTTCTCTGCATTAGGATCTTTGTCTGCACGAAGAAAACAGAACAACACAGGGCAGGGTAAGTAAACTGGGTATTGCTTCAGGATCTGATTTTCTAATCCAAATAATAATAATTTACAAAAAAAGAAAAGCAGCTTTTTAGCTCACAATTTAGACTAAGTAGCCATAAACTCATAGTCAGATACTGAAGACCTGTCTCCATCCTAACAAAGATTGGTAGACTGTCAACACCAGGGACAACACTGGGCTTTCTATTCCTGACTAAGTTTGGTATGTTGTTTTTTTTATAACTATATCAGATTGTTGTCAGCGTTCACACTTTCTTGGCAGCCCAACATTTTACACTTGCCTTTTATTTTAAATAAATAAAAGTTTTTTAAAATAAAGAGTAGTTAAGAACATAAATCCTTTAACTAGTAACCCTAAGAGTGTGGCTGTGTGTGTGGGGTGGTACCATTCCAGGGGGGTGGGGTCCATTTGTCATTAATAGCAGTGGGGTACATCACTGCCCCAGCAAACTGCTCCGTCCACTCCACATCTGGCTGCCATTGTTTCTGCCTGTGGAAAACAATCGAAAATATTCTTAACATGAGGTAAAGTTGTGTTAGTACGCCTTTAGTTTTGAGCCCATACCGACAATTGAAGAGATGCAAAAATAGCATTCTGGTGCTTGATAGGTGCCACCTCGCAGGCTTCCTGCATGTTACCAGAGAGGCTTTAGTCTCATTTTGTTCTTCTGTCATTTAGAAACGGGGACGATCTGACTACACTATGCTTACCAACCTGACAACTGATAATAGTTACTATTGGCTGATGAGGAAGACGCACAAAGCAGATATATGGGTCATGCTAGTATAGCAAAAATGTGTTTATTATTGCTAATTATTGGAGCATAAATACATGGCTACATAAGAACATGCATATCTGCTGACCTCCTGTGGTGTCAGAATACATCAATAACAAACCTGCATGTTCAAGTTTAACTTGACTTTGGTGCTACATAATCAGCACATGTAAGAACAAAGCCATTTCAGAGATCTCTACACTGGTTTTATAGACTGGTAGTAGTTTATTAAAGAATTGTTTTCTTTACTTTTGTTCTATTTGCATTAAAGGTCTTCAATTTAGTTAGAATGATGGCACAGTCACCGTTTACTCTTCAACATCGGTCAACTGATCTGTGGTTACATTTACAGCCAATTTACCACAAATTGATCAGTTCTGCATATAATTCCATACAATATGGGATATACTCTGACCTTAAACAGAGCCTAAAACGTGCATAACAGTGTATTAAACACGTTAGCTAATCAGACGGCTAACAGTAGCTTAAAGCTTAGGTAACCACTAGACAGCAGGAATGTTAATGTCTCGTGCAACGTACACGAGCTTCAAGGGTGACATTGCGATAACACTGATATGCATGCTTTGATTACACGTTTCCCATTCAGAAATACAGTAACAAATTGTAACAGGCGACTCGACTTGTTTCGAAGAGGGTGACAACATCTTTAGCATTATGCTAACATTTTCCTTCAGTGTGAACATTTATGTGGACCTCAAGCTACTACAGCTGGAATACAATGGCCACACGGAGCGTCACGTTTTGTGTCACGTTGTGTCTGTTTTCTTACCTGTTTTGCACGACAGTGCAGCCAGGGCTCAGCAAATTATTGTTTAATATTAATTTAGTTGAAGGACGTCCTAGTTTGGTAAGCGACCTTAGCATCGTGCCCGCCATCTTGGCTAATAGACAACCCTAACCGTATGACGTAGAGGACTATGTTCTTCTTCTTTAGTGTTTTTACAGGCGCACTACGTGTATAACGCGTGTGTCTGCCCTCTATCGGTATGATGTATCCAAATACATAAAGTAGCTTACTTGTTGATAATGTGTAGTGCAGGTTTTCTTTCGAAATCATTTAGTTTACTAGAAATTATGTATAATTTATTGTAACTTATACAATAAATACATGAATACTGTTACGATGTTGGAGGATAGGTAATATAGTTATGCAGTAAACATTACCAAAATATTTTAAACAATGCCCATCCCCATCTTCCCAAAGACGACAAACTCTGCTATTATATAAAAAACAGTGCTTTTATTTATGTAATACTGTGGAAAAATAATTACATACCATTTTTAAAAAATATTGAAGATAATGAAATTAAAAAATGAGTTTGATAATGTTCGTTGTACATCTTTTGAACAGTTGTCTCTGCTACGAAGAACAGTACAATAAGATTAGAATAAGAACATTGGATTTTTCTAAATTCAAAGACACAATAATACAGGATACAGTCCTACCAGAGGTATAAAAGTACTGTAACAGGATTGTGAGAGAAAATGATATGGACATATACTGAAACACACACCCGCACACTTAAGACACAGACATGCACACACATACTGTATACACACACGGGCATGCATACCGGCGCACACTGGAATCGGGCGCTGCGTGTTTACAGTATGCTTCCCATACGCGCGCAGTCATTCACACATCTGTACAAACACACTGTACAAATCGATGTGCGTGCCAATGCCCACACACTCCTTCTTGATCTCTCTCACACTCGCACACCCACACACTCGCAGTCATACATTACTACACGTCAATATTGTGGACAAGCCTTCATTGAACCTCTCCATACACATTCTCCTCCGGCCGTTTTTTTTTTTGGCAGACAGACGATGAGGAATGATTCAAAATGGAAATGTGCGACATGTTCCCCTATAAGGCCACTCAGTTCTAAATCCAACATCTGTGTTTTTCTCTCTGTCTCTGCACCACGCTTGTAGTTAGGAGCTCAGAGGAAAAAAAGGGGCTCCAGCCTACGAAAATGTCTGGGAATGACTCAAGGCCCCCGAGCCTGATTTGTAAAGCAACAGTCACCAATAGAAGGAGCGTCTACTGCATATACATGGTCTAAGGTGAAGAACAACATGAACACTTGGCACTAGGTTTCGTTTATGCACTGATATACCCTTCCTGAATTCAGGCTCTGCTGTTGACACAAGTCGTCACTCCGTCTCAGCGGAATCCCCCGGGCAGGCGCCCGAGTTAAGTGGGCTCACGTTCAAACGTTTGGTCCATACATACACATTACATGTTTTACATTGACAAAAATAATTCTGTAATGTTAAAAAATAGAATACAAAGCTCTAGTCTGGTGTGCAAATGAAAAGAAGACATTACACAGATATAGATAAGGGACGTCTAAGCATGAATACTGTCGATGCGGTGCAAAATGATGACAACCCTCCCAACGCCGTCCCGGCCGCAACACACTCCCACACGCTCCCGAACAGGTGTGATGGCATGTACCACTGTAGAGAAGGGCATTCTGGGATACTATATATATATATGTGCTCTATGATGATTGAATAAGACAACCAGCGAAAAAAAAAAGAAAAAAAAAAAAAAGATGGTGGCCAGAAATGACTTCCACTGGTTCAGCATTTACCGTATTTGACAGTCAGTCAGTTTTGCCTTAAGACGTTCTTGCTCATCATTTACAAAGTCAGTTCATAGCAAAAGATCTGTGTCCTCTTGTCCTCTCTCTGGTTCTTGCTCTCTGTCCTAGTCTTGATTGTGACTTTCGCCGTCCGCTCTTTCAGAGCTCAGATAAACAAACACATCGGGAGTGAGGGAATTCAAAATTGTGTGGAATTTCCCTTCCCTGTCTCACTAAAGCTCCTTCTCCACCGCTCGTCTCGTATTTCTCTCCGCGTTTCTCATACGCTCTCTGTCTCATGGGCACGGTCTTCTGACTCTGTGCATGGGCGTGTCTGTGTGTGATGTTTGTCTGAGTTCTGTTGTGTGTGTCTGTGTTAGTGTGTGAACGTGTGTGCATGTAAATCTATGATTGTGTGTGTTTTTTGGGATGTGACACTATTTATAAGATGCTTCCTCATGCTCTGCTAAGAATGTGAGGTGGTTCTGCGTCCCTCCGTCTCACACATGAGTCTGCATCCTCTGTGTGTGTCGGCTGTGGGAGTAGTCAGAGTGTTGCGAGGTGTAGGAGAAGCGAGTGGAGCTGCCGTACTTCCCTAGTCCAGTCTCTGATCCTGAGGGAGCAGGACCCCCGGGACCCACGCCGACCCCAGGGCCCCCCAACCCGGGTCCTAACCCGGGTCCCACCCCGGGTCCCACCCCGGGTCCCAATCCGGGTCCCAATCCGGGTCCCACCCCGGGTCCCACCCCGGGTCCCACCCCGGATCCCACCCCGTACATCTCATAGGATGGGCAGGCCTCCAGCGTGGCCAAGCTGGACGGGGCGAAACCCATGCGGTAGGTCTGGTAATGCGAGGGGTATCCGTAGTTGTCGTAGGCCAGCTGGGAAGTGGAGTCCAGGAGGCTGCAGTCTCCTGGGAAGTCACTGGCAACGGGGGCGGGATTAGGCGGGGGCTGCTGGCTCTGGCCCGCACGGGTGAAGGTGTTGAACTGGGCGTAGCTGATGTGGGACAGTCTGGAGGGAGGCCGGGGGTCATAACAGGCCTGGGGGCGGCCTGGGGAGGTGAGGGGCCCCGGGGGACCAGGGGCTCCTCCACTGGCCGTGGCTCCCGAGCCTCCGGCACTGCTGCTGATAGATGCAGCTCCCCCTGGTGTTCCCGCAGGGGAGCGGTAGTCAGAATAGTGCAAGGTGGAGCGGGAGGCAGGGCGGCCTTCATCGTGGGTGGAGGCTCGCACGTTGTAGTAGCCATTGGTGGGGTCCTGAAGACAGAGGCAGAGACAAGCACCAAGAGACAAAAGCACAGAGTGGGCATTAAGGAAAGATATGATCAGGGGAAATATATTTTCTATATGCCAGTGTTTAGATTCATAGAATCAAAAAGACTATAATAAGATAATTCCTTTTTTGATCAGAAGAAAAAAACTGAAATTCTGAAGTGATCATTTCTGTCCAAAGCTTTCATGAGACTCCATGTTCAATCCCAGATTGTCTGGTTGAAGGAAGGACGAACTCCCTGCTCACTACACCCACATCATATTGCTTTACTGTTACTTCTGACATGATTCTGCCACCTCGTTGTCTCTCACGTACCCGTCTTCCCCCCCACCCAACTTTGTCTGACTGCTTCAGTGCTTCAGGCGGCGGGGAGAGAGAAAAATAAGTCTGGCTGAGGCTGTTGTCGGAGGCTGATCTAACCATCACCTGGGGTGGATTCATGTCTGTGTTTCTTCAAAGTGATCCAAGGCAGCACTCCAGCTAGAGGGCTGGTTTGCCCTCACAAAATATTCATGGAGGGGGGGGGGGGGGGGTTCAACAGAACATTTTGGCAGCCTTACGCGTGAAAATACATTCATCATCTAAGCCCAGCCCCACAGTGTCAAAATGTATAAATGATTCATGCCAGCTGAATGGGCAGGGTATGCCTAAACAGCCTTCATCTTTTTAAAATGTATTTCCAATTGTTGTTTTTTTGTCTTTACACGTCTTCGAATGAGAGAGAAAACCTTTTAAGCAATCAGCAAAGCTAGTGGCCTCACGGCCCTGGATGAGAGTGAGGGGCAGAGAAGACCAGGAACTAAATATTAAAGGAAAATAATAAAAGAAAAGTCAACTGCACTGCAGAAATATGTTTGTCTAAAACACCCTACTCTAATATCCTCACAGATATTGAGTGCTATACTAACAGTAAGTTTAAAGGTCACTAGTTTAGAGGACAGGAAGAGGTCTAAATACTCCTGAGGCTTGAGACAGCTGAGGGGATTTTGTACCGGAGGTGGAATTGTTTTAACTGGACTGTAGTCATAAGCAAGAAGTCATATTTGCTGGCCAACAGCAGTTAGATAAATAGCAGCCCCTTTGGTTACGTTCTTATTCACTGAACAGTTACTTTATATAAGACCATGACAGTCAAATGAAGCAACTATGGAAATCATTTAATGCAAACTACTGTGGATGTTTCATGTGTTTATTAAGGTGCAAAACATTTAATATTTTATAGTAGCTAATACTTACACATTTTATTCTAAGCAGGAGTTTGTTTTCCAGCTTAGATGAACTGGGATTTAGTTGCTAATCTGATTTTGCCTTTTTTGAATTAAACCTGCATTGAATTTTGACTTGTGCAGTCCACCGTCAAAACCCAGACTGGAGCTGTCTGGTCTTTGTCTTCTCCTGGCTGCTGCTGCAGATGCACATGTGCTCCCTCTAGAGGGTCAAACGTGAAACTTTAAAATAATATGTTTTTTTTTATGGAATGAAACTTTTAGAACCTATAAATATTACACTTGTATAAATGAATGAAACATCAAACTCAATATTTTGCAGGAGTCGTGAAGTTGCAATGAACTATCACTTACACACCTGTTTTCTAGAAGGAAAAATCAATACTTCAATGCACCTGGATTTTTGAGATCAAATCAGTTGTCAGTTGGGATTGTATATAAATGAATAAGGCTTCATTCATAATATTAAAATCTGTAGAATACTGTTACGTTCATATGATTATCATTTCTGTCAGCTAGACACTTCCACCAGAACACAAATGCTGCTCCTCATTGGATGAAAGTCACCATGTCATTAATGAGTCGGATATTTGCAGCCCCCTGAGGTATGAATAGAATGAAACATTGCACCAAAATGAACTCCACAAGACCTCACTTTGACACTGGCATCATTTTAGTACAAACGTTTTGTTGATTGTTACTTTTTTCATTGAACATGTGTGTTTTTCTACATATTTCTGTACATTTGAGTCATTTCTGAGCTTGTTTTGCTTCCAGATTTGATGCAAACGAGTGTTTAATGAGCTCACCTTGAGGTCATACTCCTGGCGGGTGTCCAGGGTGTCGCTGCGGAGGTCAGACTTGAGCTCTATGTCATCTTTAAAGGGCTGATTGGAAGGAGAGAAGGACACAGAGGGGAGAAACTAAACCGTCAAACAACAAAACAAAAACAAAAAGGAGGAGAGAAGGTGCCATAACAAAACGGAAGAGGGAAGGAGGCAACAGAGTATGACAGGAAAAGAGAAAATGGAATTCAAAGTGTTAAAAGGAGCGATTACAGGGGAAAACACAGTATGTTTTTAGTCAAAAGGTGCAGTGTGGGGTGTAGGGAGAGGTTACTGAGTTAATGTGAGTTTTTCTTTTCTGCAACTACAGGCTGTGTAAACAGTGTATGGCCCAAGCACACATATCCCGCTGCCGCTCACCGAGTACATGGCCTTGACCATGCGCGAAGCCGTGGACACGCTGCCGGAGTCCTCCTCTAAGCTGTGGGTCTCCTTGTTTATCGTCTCCACCTTGATGTCGGGCTTACCCAGCGTGACCCCGCGCCGACCTGGAAGCAAAATACGGCAAGGTTGAATACAGCTGGACACACGCACCGCAGCCTGGTGTGTTTTCACGAGCTGGAGGAGCAAGTTCAGAGGGGACCTACATCCATATGGTGGAGAGGAAGCTGTGTGGTTTGATTTTCTGCAGGTTATTTGGTCTAGTGATGACAAGCATTCAAACCTCAAACATGAAAAACTTCTACTGTACATGTAGATCTGGTCTTTATAGTGTATGTGTGAAGCACATGGAGAGTATGACTCACTGCCTTTGCGCTGCCGGTAGAAGATCAAAACGAGGACCAGCAGAAAGATGAATAGGAGGATGGTAGAGCCCACCGTCCCACCAGCTATTATGCCCACCGGGACTTCCTCTGAAATGAGGGGGTGCGAGAGAAAAAGAGAGACAGAGAGAGAGAGATGGATGGAGAGATAGATTGAGTGAAGATGCAAATGTCTGTCTGTCGAAAGCTGCACAATCCAGATTTTAACGCAAAAACTACATCATTCTAACCTAAGCTACATATGATAGATGAATAAAGTGAAAACAACATGTCTGATCTAAATGAACATTGTTTTTCAGGTTCTATTTTTTTTTTTTTACTTCTCAAGAGTTTTAAATAATGTAACGGTGCGATAACTAATTTAAAGCTGTGCATGTCTTGCTGTAATACTTTGTCAACTTCAGCATTCTACAAACTAAAATCAGCCGTTTTCTCCTTTGCTCTTTTCCCGATGGAACCACTACATGCTGTCTTATCTTCATGTAGTGAAATTTAAAAAGTAATGAATTCACGAAACACACCGGTCTCCTCCAACGTGATGATCATGGTGCCCGGGCCGAACGAGTTCCAGGCCGTGCAGTTGTAGGTGGACAGGAAGTCCGACTCCATCACGTTGTTGATGGTGAGGGTGGAGAGGACGCCGCCGCCTTCGGCTGACGGTTTGCTCTGCTCCACCGTGTACCTCTCCAGCAGTGTCCCCTTCTCCTTCTCCCACACGTTCTCCTTCCACGCCCACACCTGCAGCACACACACACACACACACACACACACACACACACACAGGAGGCCATATTAGATTATATCACAATGAGTAAGTTGTGTGGTAAAATTCTATTCACTCTATCTGAATAGATGTTTTTCTTTTGATTGATATGAATCAATAAATGAATCGTAACTATAACAGGCCATCTGCCAATAAAACTAATCCCCTTCAAACAGAGCTATAATAACAACTGCTGCACAATCACACAGTAAATGTCATATGCATGCAGTAATGCACGCGTGCGTACACACAGACAAACACATTAGTCTGCCATATTAAATGTGTCTACATACAGTTATTGTTGTAAAAGCACCAAAGCATTAACACGTCATGGAGCAAACTTTATCATTTTACAGCTAAACAGTGTTTGAGTTAGACAGATACATATATGGACAATAAACACTCTGAAGTAATGAAATACATGAAACCTTTTTGTCTTTTTGTTTGCCTTTGTTTGAAAATGTTCTTGAAAAAGCAATGTCGGAAGGAGGACGGAATGACATGAAATAAGACCCCATACATTGACACTGCTCACATGTAATCACACATTGTGCGTGACAACAGTCTGTATGTTTCTGCAGACTGAAGTGGAGGTGAGTGGGGTTGACGGAGCTGGTGCGAATCTTGAACAGTCTCCAATTTTAAAGCCACTAGAAGCAGCTATATTATTCAGCATTGAAGTACTGTACTAAGGCGAAGTTAATTATGCATAAACCCACATGTTCCCATAATCTTCCCACTTATTCCAGAGAAGGATAATCTCCTGGCTGTGGCGTTTACTGGGACAACTGTTCCTCTCCACTCCTTTATATTTTATAAATCTTTTTCTGTCCCAGCCTCCGCCGCCTGCATTAGCAGCGCGCCCTGCGAGTCAGGATGGATCCGTCACAGAGGAACTACTACTACTGCGTCTCTGTGATACGGCCGAGTGGAGAAAGCATCTGGGCTGATTTCTGACGCAGGAAGCTAAAAGTGGAGCGGCTTAGTGTTAGTGTTGGTTTGTTTATCTGATGGGACGGAGGGAAATTCTGTGAGAGTTTGAGGGTGAGTCACCGCTCAAAAAGAAAAGGGGACAGTGCCTAAAAGCATTCACCGTGCAGGAGTAGGGCCATTTAGGAACAGGATTGTACAGTAACAGTGAAAGACAAATCGCTGTCAGACTAAAAGGTACAACCTTATGCTCTATGTGATCGAAGCGTTTCCTAGTTTGTCAGTTTCTTTTGTCTGAATAATTGATTCTGGGCTAAAATGTGGACATTTATCATCGTGGGTTTGATGCCAGAAATGTTTCCCTTTTTTCCCCATTTTCACTTACAATCTTATCTGGAGGAGGTGTACTGGCTATGTAGCATTTCACTTCTCCTCTCTCCCCCTTCACTGCATACTGGACTGGATCACTGGAGATGATGGGGGGACCTGCATTGATCAAACACGAGAGGACATGTGAGTGTATGCAAAAGAGAGAAATAAAACTAATTACACTTAAAATACGAGAAACGGCAAACATCATATCCACGCCTGGTGTTTTGACCTTCCCAAGCCTGTTCAAGATGAATTGAATTACTTTCACAATAAATGGCCACCACTTTGGACATACAAAACTTCTTTTTGTCAATTACTGTCAAGCTGCCCTTTTAGAGCGTGCATGGTTTTCATGTACAGGTAGTGAAACATTAAATTGTGCGGATGTTCTCTGACCGTTGACGGTGAGTGTGACCTCAGTCTCTCCGACTCCGATCCGTGGGACGATGGCCTTACATACATACTGGCCGGCATCCGCTTGGCTCACCGACTTCAGATACAGCTGGTTGCTGTTACTCAGAACCTGTGGGGGAGTGAAAAAAAAAAAAAAAAGGGACACAAATATAAACAAGACACATTTGCTAAACACGGGGATTACCAAAATAAAAGGCCACATGGACATAAGTAGAAGAGAGGCTAATGTATTGCACCTCCAACTGTTTACCTTATTTTTGTAACTGATTATGTTGCATATTTATTTGAGTATATTTGTTCTACTACTCTGACCCTAACTGGTTAACAATACAAACTTGCACATCACAAAGGTTTTGCAGTTGCCTAGCAACCACATCTATTGGAAAATTAGCTGTGGGAAAATTACGGCTAAATATGAAACTACCTAGAGAGAAAGAGGTACCCGAACAAGACTGATTAGATAGACGTGGGTGCATGTCAGTCCATGAGGCAGGCTGCATTTACTCTAACTGTGTTGTGTTCTGATCTCTAGTCAAAAACCCTCTGAACTGTAGTTTAAGAGTCAGCAAATAGCCGGTGGTTAAAGCAACAATATCAATGTTCACATACACCTATTAGCCATCACTTTAGCTTCTGGCTGGTGTACACAGTAGATGTTATGTATATATCTTTTACAGTAATTTAGAAGAAAGACATCCAAGTGTACAGACAGACAGACACACTGAATGACAGGCTGCATTAGTAAAAGATGGGAGAAGATAGAGTGAACTGTAAAAATAGAGGAAAGCGTGGGCTCTTAGCCTCTTACCATGTTGGAACCCTTTTTGAACCAGGTGAGTGTGAGCGGAGGGTTTCCAGCCCATTTGCAGTTGAGGGTGACGTCAGAGTCAACATCTACTGTTTTGGGCTGCGGCTCCACCAACAGAATTGGACCGACTGGAGACACAGAAACAGAGAGAGCAGTTCTTTGTTGAGCAATGGGTAACAATGCAGAAGGACTGAAGGGGAGAAGCTGCTCAGAGGATAAAAGAAACGGTGTGTTTTAATCCTCTGACTCCAGACTGCAGCGAGTGAAGTGGGCCATGATGAGTAAACAAGGTGAGACGAGTATTGTGTGACTCACAGTGAACGTCCACCAGGATGCTGACATTGGTCTTTCCCACAGCGTTGAAAACCAGACAGGAGACAGGCTCGGTGAAGAAGGAGTGGTCGGCCTTGGTGGTGAGCACACTCTCCCTGGCGCCCTGCAGCACCACGCCGCCCTTAGCCCAACTGGGGTTAAAATATTATACACCATGAAACATGTACACACCCCTGGGACAACATATGTGACACAAATGGGAAGCAAAAATATGAAAATGTCTTTTTCCTTTGGCCACAGGAGGTGGATTTAAGACTACACACTCCTTTCAAAAGGAAGAAACACAAACCACAGACATTTGAAACAAAAATCAGATCAAAGATTCTTTATATGGAATTCAGAGCGTGTCTGTTGCCTCCACACGGCTCTCAACATGGAGACGGCTGGGCCGGTGGCTAGCTGCTAACAGTGCTAGCAACAAACGGTGCTAACAGGTACAACAAGGCATCAACACACACAGAGGGAGAGTGACTTCCTTCTCTGCTCAGGTAGACATTACTTTACAAATCTTTACATCGTGAATAGCTATTTTGCTGTTATATTAATGCTCTGAATCCTGTAAATAGAACCTTTCAAACCAAAAAGGAGAATGACAATGTGCTCGTATGTGGATGCAGACCTGTAGCCCATGATAGGAGGGTTGGCATGAGCCTGGCAGGTGAAGGTGACTCTGTCCCCCTCCAGGACAGAGCGAGGCTCAATGGACAAGGTCACTGTCGGTGGATCTGGAAGGGAAAGAGAGAGAGAGTCACATAACAGCAGCCTTACTGCATCTAATATATGCTGCAATCTGGAGGACAGTTTGATGCAAAATGGCTGCCACACATTACTTAGTAATAGCTATAAAACATTCAGTGGCTGGCAGATGATTTTATGTTTCAAAATATGACGCCATGTTGCTTTTAATTAGTCTGAAATAAGTAATAAGCAGGGTAGTGTAATTATATATTGTGATATATTACGTTCCCATTCTTCTTTCAATGGGAACGTAACATTTCTTTCTTGTGTCTGTTCTATTTCATTGCTTACGGTGAACGTTGAGGGTGACAGTTGTGCTTTTTCCAGTGGGAACAGCCAGGTTGGTGGTCACACAGCTGTAGTTCCTCCCAGTGTCGGAGTCGACAGGGTGGATGGGCAGGTAGCTACGTGTGGTCACCCTCTTCCTGTCTGGAAGCACCTCCTGATGATGATGATGGAGGGCAGAGAGGCATCGATCAAACATTTACAATACAGATAAAATACAGTACAAATGTTTCATGAATGTGTGTGTTCAGTGTGACTGACTTACAGTGGTACTGGCAGCCCCGTCCACAGGCAGACCATCTTTAAGCCACTCGATCAGAGACGGCGGTTTAGCCCCTCGAGACACGCAGCTCAGGTTGTAGGACTCCCCCGCATTCAGCAACACCTCCGGACCCCCATCGATAACTGGGTTGTCTGGGGGAACTGGGGCGGGAGAAGAGAGTGTTAGAAACATCTCACATACTTTCAATGGACACGTGCGCTGACACACATGCACACAAACGTACTGAGGACGGTGAGTTTGGCCCTCCTGGACCTCAGGGCGGCATCAGGGGCCTGGCACTCGTACAGGGAGTCATCAGACAGATCGGCGGACAGGATCTCCAGGTTGTACTGGCCCAACTCCTGCACGCGCAGCACCCGGTACCTGGGCCAGGCTGGGACACAGAGACAGGCACAGCACATCAAGTAACATAACAGAACTTTTAGATCCACTTTGGGCCGATGACTTTTATATATCCGACTTGGGTGGCTTTTTATATCTATAAAACGTGGCAGCACGTGGCAGTTTGTGCTGATAAGAAAACATCAAGTGTGTGTCATGAATGGAGCCAAAATGACACCAGAGAGATGAATGGCCACTTGATGCGATAGACATTCACAAACACACTTCCATGTCCAAACATACTCATTCACAGACACACACACACACACACAATCAAACACACGCAGCCCAGCCTCTCCGATCCTTCCTCTCCCTTCCCCCATCCGCCACACAGCCCAGCTGTGTCGCTGCTGTACATTCTCACCGTTAGGTGGCATCCATGCTCTCTCTCACCAGCAGGGGGAAAAGATGAATGCATTATGACAGCAACGTTTTAGAGGACTCAAATCGACTCCAGTCCGTGGTGCAGAATTCATGTTTGCTGCCCAGACGTAGATCGCATGTGAAATTCGCTATGTCGTCTCCATGTGCAGCACCCGAATTGATCTGGCTGCTCGCCTAACCTTGTGTAACCTTGCTTCTGCATGCATGTGTGTGTGTGTGCGCTTTGTATATTCGTGCATTTGCATTTGAAATGTTGAGAGAGAGAAAGCGTATGAAAAGCCCAGAGAACGGGGGGGGGGGGGGGGGGCGGAGGGACAGAGCCTCATACACATACACGCCTGTGTGTGTGTGTACGAAGTGGCCACTGTTCATTCACGTTTAAAAGCTTTGGCTTGAAGCACTGGACCATTACAGTAACAATATGATTCAAAGAAAGGGAGGGAGTAGAAAGGGATGGAAGGACAGGAAGAATGGAGACAGGACAGATGAGGAAAGAAGGGATGACAGAAAGGAAGCATGAACTGAGAGTGTGTCAAGCAAGATGAGGGTGAGAAAAGAGACATAGTAGGGAAGTTAAATGGAGAATGGGAGAGAGGGCTCAGTGCAACAGAGGCGGCCGATAGAAGGAGAACAAGAGGGAGGGAAATAAGCGAGGGAGCTTAGAGGAAGAGGTCGCAGAGGAATAGCATGACAGACAGGAGAGGAGAGGAGAGGAGAGGAAGAGGAGAAGAGAAGAGAGGAGAGGAGAGGGTAATAAAGGCCAAAATCATAACATACAGTAGATGAGAAGGAGAATGGAAGAACCAGAAAGGAAAGGAAAATATACGGTGGGAAGCAAAGAAAAGGAAAGGGAAGGAAAATCTATACAAAAGCAGAATATTAAAGCAGAAAGTTCCAGGAAAACAACAGCAATATCAACAAAACACGAGGCAGCAGCAAGTCACGAATGATGCATTCTCCCTCGGGACCGATCAGTTAAAATTGGGCCCACTTGCTCTGACCAGTAATTGCACAGTCCCCTTTGGGCTAATCAGTGCAATCCAGAAGACGCTGCAACGCAGCGATGAGATGCATCATTCCCCCAAGTTTTGTCAAAGTCAGACAAGCGCCGTCTTAAATCGTTGTTGACACACAGACAGGCGGGAGACTTAATAAATCAAACTGGAAAGTTCATCCCGGGGGACAAAAATGCAAAGACGAACTGGAGTGAACAGTAAGGGCATCTGCATGATAGAACGAGGGCTACATGCATATCGGTTGATGTATCGGCCTCTCATTAAAAATAGGTATACTTTCATACAACAGTTATTAGCTAGTCGATGGCGCCCACTGATGATGTGATGCTCCTCAGCCGAGTTTGAAGGGTGTCAATCTGTAAAATGTGACCGAAGGGAGCTTCAAGTTCCCCATCTAACATCGGATGAGACGTGCGGAGGAAGGTGGCCAAAGTTAACATCAGCCTGAATAAGCACACAGTTTGTCACCTTGCCGTCTCAATCTAGCTGGAACTACAAACATATTTAGTCAAGGGCAAGGGCTTGTAAAAGGAAGCGTGCCGTGTGCAGCCTATCATAGCTGGTAGTTTAGTGGTTATCGTGACAACAAACATACAGCTGATGAGCCTGAAGCTAAAGCCTCGCTGAGCTCTGGTACAGAGCTGCTAGCATGGCTGTAGACTCGTGGTCTGGTTCCTGGTTACTGCAGAGGTACGCCTTGGGATACAAGTCACTGGGTATGGACAGTATAGTTGGCATGCATGGTGTAACAGTGGTGCTTGTGCATTTGTAGTATTTTTCTGGGTCTAAAATTAGGTCCGGTTTTATGCAAAGTTCATAAATGTTACGTGTGGGACCTCCGTGGCCTGAGTTTCAGTTTGAGCACAGTTCCGGAGCGCTGCACTGCAAATGTTGCCGCTGTAAGCACAAACTTTACACATTAAACATATGGCGCCCCTCGGCACTCTGAAATGTGGAGTAACGAGCGAGCGGCGAGCCGTCTTCACAGTTGTTTAAAGAGAACCAGAAAGAACTCAAGACATTCCAAAAACACAATGTTCTACAGCTTCAGAAATGTTTGCCCATCAGCAGCTCCAATCCAAAAGTATCAGCATCAGCTTTTGGAAAAAAAGGCATCTTAGTCACATGCTGAACAGAGTGAAGGGAGCCCGAGTATGATGTCTCACCCCGGAGGTCCTCTCCGATGCCCAGAGCCAGGCCATCTTTGGTCCACTGAACAATGCCTGAGTAGTTGAAGACAACGCAGGACAGGATCACCCTCTGGCCCCGCACCACCGACTGGTCTGCCGGCTCCTGAGAGAACCTCGCTGTCCACACTGCAGAGACAGAGAGAGGATGGGAAATAGGAGAAAGGGTGGGGATAAGTTAGGGACTTTCTCATTTTCGCAACTTGCTACTGCAACATCACCCCAACCGCATGTATAGCATAGTATTGTGTCTGTGTTTTTTATGGTTAATTGATTGAAAACTGCACCCCCTTTGATCGCACGTTGGCTTGCGGCCATCGACCGAGTGAAGAGCGGCGTGGAAAGACGGAGGTGTCAAACAAGGGGAAATCAGAATAGAGTTAGAGAAGAGGAAGAAAGAGGAAGAGAGAAGACGAAGAGGTGGTTAACGCTGACTCAGGAGAGAGGAGCTGGGAGATCAAATAGGCAACTTCAGCCATCGGGTCTCTCGCACCCCTTTTTCTTCTCGCTCCTGACTTTTATTTCCTCAAAACTCTCCGGCCCTCCCTCCCCCATCTCTCTTTTTCTCCCCTTCTTCATTCCTCCCTATGAGTCATCTCCCAGGCTTCCACTCCACAACCCAAACTACAGTGGCTGTCATTGTCTACTGGCCTCTCTCTCCCTCCAGTCTGTAGTCCACCACCACAGCGGACAGACCAGCTATGGCCCACCAACCGACCGTCTAATATGAGGCAGAAACGAGAAAAAGCCGGCGTGCTATTGTTCCGCGCTGTACGATGACAAGTTGTAATTAGCCGTCGCTTGAAGACGTGACACCCGCACAATAGAGGAGAGGCAGTCACTGTGGCGGACTCGCATCGAAAATGTTTCGCTCTCTCCGTGGCTTTCATTCCTCTCCCCTCTCCCACTTGTTATTTTCAAAGAATCTCGTACAGTAGATCATGAACCCAATGCTGCATGGTACCCCCCCCCCACACACACACACACACACCTCCTCCTCCTCAGCCATTACCTCTCTCCTTCTATTCTCTCTCTATAATGTTGTATGTCCTTTACCCAAATTGCTTTGCTTCACTCTCTGCTTCTCCCTCGATATGTATGTACCCCCACTCGCCTCCTCCACTTTGAACATCCATAATGCTGTCTATGAATGTCCTTTTGCCTGCACAGATTTTTCCCTCTTCCTCTCCTCCACCACAGTGTGTACTGTACGTGCCTCCTTCTTTCTATATACATGCATAACGCTGTACATGTCCTTTTACCCATAATGCTTTCTATTTCTGTGTTCCTCCTCCTCGCTGGTTGGTAGGGGGTTAGAGGCGACTGTCACAACTCATTTATCACATTAAATATCAGCCCTCCAGCACTTTCTCTCTCCCTTTCTTTCTCAGTCCCCTCCGTTCACCCGTGTCTCTCTTCTCTCACTTTTCTGTCCCTTCACTCCCTTTTCTTCACCTCCTACCATTTACATCTCTCCTTCTCACTTGTCCTCTCCTCTTCACTTTTTTTTATCACCCCCCCCTTTCCTTCCCGTACACTCCCTCACACTTCTCCCTCAGAGCCCTCCAGCGCTTTACTGAAGGTTCCCATCTCTCTCACTATTTTTTAACAACTGCCATATGCCTCTTCTGCGGCCCACCTCCCGCCTCCCCCATCGTGACCCTCGGTCCCTATCTCTCACATACACAGGCATGCACTCTCCCCCTATCATGTCAGATTTGGTGCGATTTGCGGAGGTACAATACGCCTGATAATACAAAGGAACCCAGTCATGCAAAAAGATTCATAACAATAACAATGGTTTCTGACAGTGCAGCACATTAATATTCTGAGGATAAAGGAGATGTGCGAGGATACACGGTGAAAAGGGAATCAGATGCAGATGGAGCTCTGCAGCATGCATACCTCGAATAATTTAGCACTGAACCAGAAATAATAATAATGGGCGGCCCTTAATTTGCTCCCTGAGGATCACCCAAATGAACTGGATTAATAAGGTAAACAAAGCAAACATAGCAACAACAACTGGCTATGAAAACTTGGGGAAAACATGTCAGATACTTGACAAAGACTTTAACTGTAAACACTGACGAGGCACCACAAGAATGTGAGTTTTCACCAGCCAGCAATCACCAAGTCCGGTGGCTCTCAAGAGCGTATATGGAGACTTTAGTTCCCTGTTTGACGGCAACGTTAAGTGGTGAAAACATTCTAAATATAGCACACACTTAAACTAATATTGATTTTTTTTTTAGGTTTTGCTGCTGCCCCCCGTCCACAGCAGTACATTGCTTTGTCTGTTTCTCCTAAACTCCATCAACGTTAGGTAAAACACGGACTCTGGATAAGTACCTCACACAACCCCACTTCAAAAAACACAAACTATCCCTTTCAGGAGGTTTATTTTCCGAATGTGAAATGGTGTTGTTGCTCATTTCGTCATGAATAATTAACATGATAGAAAAACACTTTCAAACCAAGTTGTCAGAGGCTATCAAGATGGCTGTGTTTGAGTTCTGTCAGAGCTCCACTAGTACTCTGGTGGCTGCTCGCCCCGGTTCAGCCGGCCCAAAATCACAATGTCTGGCTTCAACCAAAGTCAGCCAGCCAGTTCTCAGAGCCCAAGGTGAAGTCTCAAAACATTTTTATTTACAATGGTTTGCTGGAAAAACACTAGGGTTGGGGAATATATGACGAGTATATTGGCTGAGTACATTGCCAGTTGCTGTTTTTTGGGAGATTTATTTTAACCCAATAGCACAAAGAGGCCAGCAAAGGCTTCTTACACATAATTTGATGAACCAAGGGTTTATTTCAACCAAAACAGAGTTGGTCATTATTGGAACAGAATGTGTTCAATGGTGAGTTTAACATGGCAGATAAGATCGTCCTAGTTGGGTAAAAAACCAAAACTTGAATTCAGAGAGTTTTTTTTACATTTTGTGGCTCTTTAGCTGTTAAAATGCTTCACTAATATGCTCCCCAGATAGTTGCTAAATTTGCCTTTTTGCCATTTGGTGATGGGGAGCTAGTGTACAGTGGCTTTGTCTGAGCGTTTTTCACTGCCTGCCTGCTACTGCTGCTGCAAACAAGTAGCAGGCTGTAAAGAACTAAATAATGAGCTGAAGGATGCTAAAACGCTCCATAGATCTGACAGGGACCACAGAGTTTGTTATTATGTGTGACCCCTCTCACATAAAAGTAGTCACGGGATCCACTGTAAATGTATAAAACATATTTATTATATCGCTATATCTTTAGGAGGTGTGTGACGTTCCACTTCCTCCAGACAAAGCAGAAGGGATGCTGCTCATCTCAGCCCATTGTAGCACGTATAGCAGTGATGTACAGGTTATTTAATTAAGGTGGAGAATGTATAATCAGTAAGATATTTAGACTGACATAAACAAAAGTTAATTCTAGACAGTGTGGTGCAGTTTCAATTTCCCGTATGCACCCTAATCTACCAAAACTCATCCGTCTAACACAAATACTGGAATGAGGATTTATACCATCTTAAAGAGCAAGAAAAGCATTTTTCTCACATATACATGGGTGTAAAGAGAGTTGAGCTGGGTTTAAACTACCACGCAACCTTGACAACAGCCTGAGGGCAAGCAAATCCTTTCCTCCACCACCTCAGATATGCTAGCTGGAGGTATTCCCTTAGCTGCCTCAGTAAACCACAAACATAATCCAAACTGAACACTCCTGAGTGTGGGCTACACAATCTGCAGAGGAAAAAAACACCCATGCAAAGGCTGAGGACTGAAAACACTGACTCATTTAAACATGTGCTCATCGCCTTCTGATTTCCATATTACCCAGTTAACACTTGTCAACATGAGTGTGTGTGCTTGTGTGTGTGTGTGTGTGTGTGTGTGTGTTTAAAGAAGGAAATCTGCGCGCGGAGAGCAGTGAGAGCAAAGGCAAGACAAGCGAGTGTGTGTGAGGGAGCTTGTGTTCTTTCATTATGTGGGTTATGCTGCAGTGACAAATTTAGAGTGTGTCCTGATTTCCTTGAGTCACTGATCCCCAAGACACCACCGGGAGCCTCCGAGCACCCTGTCCACACAAAGACCACAGTCACACAGAACTGCGACCATGACCACATGCACACGAACACACACACACACACACACACACACAAACAAAAACAGGCAGCGCAGATGACCTAACCTTCACCACATGGGCTAACCAACACACACACACACACACACACACACACACACACACACACACACACA
>NW_022280041.1:10864308-10869917 GCF_004355925.1 Anarrhichthys ocellatus | reverse complement strand
ACACACACACACACACACACACACACACACACACACACACACACACAACCACAACCTCAAACATATAATCGACACGTAGAGGCGGTTTCCTGAACATGGATTACACCACGACTCGGCCTGAACCGTCGCGTCGGAGCATCTCCGTCTCCGTTGAGAATGGTTCTCAATTTAGTCTAGGATTAAATGCAGCCCTAGTCAAAGTTTGGAAAGGGATTAGGATTAAGCTGGGGCCTAGGACAACAGCCCCTGCAGACACTGTGACACCGACCTCGGCTTGTCAAAGACGACGCAAAGCCAAAGGCGGGCACGCACAGCTCGGCCGGGTGACTCACCAAAAGCACGGCCACACGCCGCCATAGTGTGAACCGCCACAGCTATTTAGCCCAAGAGCACCTCTCGCGCCGTACGATGGTGTTTTAATAGCAAGGTAATGAACCGTCAATTTGTTGCCGAAAATGACTGAAAGGGTAAACGCACGCGAAGATGTTTGGAGCTATTTTTAGTAAGTGTGCTGATCATGTACCCTGCGTTTCTTGATTTGGCACACACCCCGCTGCTAGGTGGTGAATGTCAAAGCATGCTGAACAGCATCTAAACCCAGGATGAGTCTGTGGGACAGGGGGCGAGGTTGGAAGTGATGCCGTGCAGCAGAGGGTTCTGGGAAAGATTCACTGATGGCATTCGGTCTCATTAAATCAGATGCTATTAAAGGAAATGGCATTTTGTATGGATTGTTATGCATCGCTGTAATTATCTTTGTGTCTGGCGCCCTCCCCGTACCCCTCTGTACCCCCTCCAACAAAGTCCCTCCCTGCCTTCCTCTCCCTCGCTCCTCTCCAGCCAATCCCGCGCTTCGGCTGGATCACAGACTTGCGTCGCCATAGCAACAGCTGACGTGGAAAGTAACTGCCCAAAAAAAAAAAAGAAAGTTTTCTGTACGAGCGTGTCTGCGAGAGCACACGCGTATGTGCATCTGTGTCTGATGAAATCCTCCCCAGCATTCGGTACACCCATTTTTCTGAAAAACACATCTTTCAATGACCTCATCCTCCATCCATCTATCCAATTAATACTCAGGCGGCCGCACTGGTCTCTCATTATTTCTCTCTTTCAGCACCCCCCCCCCACACACTCACTCCACCGTTAGTCAATCCGCTCCAAATTGATTTTGTTATCTGTCTAATTCCATATCGCCGCCGCGTGAGGCTGATGTGTTGGTGTTGCGGAGGGGCTGCTGGGAAATGAGATGCAGGACTAGAGGAACAAAGAGACGGCGAGGTCCACAGACACAGAGCGGTGAAGTGTAACGGGGGAGGATGACATCATTGTTTCAGGACAAAGTTGCAGCCACAGGAGTCATGCGGCACTGACTTGGCCCTCCCTGTTTTCTGCACATGACTGTACATACGTCGAGGTGTCAGTCCGTCTGTGCGTGTGTCTACTGGTTTGTTTGTGTACAGTGTTTGTTTTCCTAAAAAGCTGACCCGCAAATGTGAGGATCTGAAGAAGTACAGCAATGTGCATTGTAATTGTATGCATGCATTATTTATGCACGTCGCCTACATATATTATTATGATGCTGTAGGCACTATTCTGTAACTTATCTAGACGTAACGAGGTAATGCACTCCAAAAAACGTCAAATCTTAAGTACAAGTAAGTAAATCCAAAGTATATTTGTCTAATTACTTGTCAAAATAGCTCATAACACTCTAAATAACCAGCAATAATGAGATACAGGGACTTGTTTTGAGACAATGCATCTTGAATATCTTGTTAAGTGAAAAACACTTCTTACTACTACTGAGAATTACAGGCTTATTATGACAACACGCCCTAATAATGAAGAATAGCTCAAAATTAGCTTTCCCGGCTAATTTCAAGATCTCTTTTTATCTTGAAATTCTAAATATTACATCTTATTTCCAGAAATCTTACCAAGCAAATTTTACCTTGTTCCATTAACAGATTTAAAAAAAACATTAAATTAAAATTTGTACTTGCGTTAATTTAAACACCCTGTATTCATTGCATTTTTTACTTACTTTTGAAGTGTGCTCATTTTTATGACTGAATTATTGATTCACCTCCAGTCTACAAAAAGATGACATCATCAAATCATTTGTGGAAGTGGATCTAGTCACCGTGACGTTACCCATTGGTC
Source organism: Anarrhichthys ocellatus (assembly GCF_004355925.1). NCBI lineage: Eukaryota > Metazoa > Chordata > Actinopteri > Perciformes > Anarhichadidae > Anarrhichthys > Anarrhichthys ocellatus. The sequence continues at coordinate 10,867,754 of NW_022280041.1, read as the reverse complement.
TGTGGTCTACAGTTTTGAAGCCTAGAGTTCGTCACTTTTGCCGTCGCCATCTTGCAACCAGAAGTGACACGAGAGGGCGGAGCTACGTACAACCGATTGCTGAATAAGACATTTTTAAGGAAACAAATAACAAATAACTTTCCTGAACTGAAAACACACTGTGAAAAGGTTAAAGTTGTAAGAAGAAAACATGGCCAACTCCCAGACCAGACAACACTGTGGTAGAGATCTGTCAATCACAAGGTAGCCCCGCCCTAAAGCAAACCCTGCTTTATGGTCTATTTTGCTCTAAATGGACCATCATTAACTAAATGATGATCAAGTTGTATTTAGGAAGGCTTTAAACGTCATGTTCACAATGTTTACTGAGGTAATAAATCAGATGAGAAGTAGAGTCATTTTCTCATAGACTTCTATACAACCAGACTTATTTTTGCAATCAGAGGAGTCGTCCTCTGACGGCCATCAGAAAGAATGCAAGTTTAAGGCACTTCAACATAGGCTTCATATTTCAGAAGGTTGTCCAACTAACAATCCAAAGCCCAAATATGTTCAGTTTGCTATGATAGAAAACAGAGAAAAGTAGCACAGCCTCAATTATTGCTGTAAATTAATGTTCTGTCAGCAACTAATCAATAAATCGACCAGTCCTCTCAGCTCTCACGTCTACACATGTTGTGCATGAGTGCATGCAGCTTCTCCCTCTATTCATCCGGCTGTGGGAACTCTACCACCTGTGCCTTCTTTCAACAACATGGCTGCCTGGCAGGACAGCCATAATAACCCGTCGCCATGGCGAGATGGAGGGGAGCGGGGAGTGAATGGAGGCGTCCCGCCGAGTCCGCTGACACCGTGTCACTCAAATACAAAGGTGACTCCTGGAGGAGGGAAGATCAGGGCCGAGAGGGGCGAAAGCTCCACAGAGAGAAAGACACAGACTCCTTCCTTTGTTTGCCGCATTGTCTGCCTGCTCGCTCCCTTCCTCTGTCACCTCACCTTGCCGTCCTCCCCCTTACTAGCAGTCAGCGACCTCTCTCTTTCTCCGTCTCCTTTGTGGCCTTGCCCCCTTCTCACTCCCCATTCACTTCCCTTTGTCTGGCAGGCATCTACTTAGAAGCGATCAATCATCCTTCTCTTCCCTCCACCTACAGCCTTGCTCCCTTTCCTGGGCTACCTTTCCCTCCATCACTCCTCCCTCTCGTTCCTTCTCTCCATTACTATCAAAATGGTTGCTGTGGAAACAGTTTATTTGGAAATGGCGGGAGGGAAATTATTCCGGAGCTTTTGTCCATTTTGATAGTGCCGTGTGCACGAGAGCCGCACATGCTCCTGTCTAGGTGTGTATGCGAGTGTGTGTTTCACATCTGAAGAGCTTTATTTGTACCAAACCCCTGTTACAGACATAGTTACCATAGCTACAGCCAGTGAGGACCACTGACACAATGACACAGTGGCCATGGCAACCCCAGGATCAGTGGTGGGTGATATGATAATTCGTGGACGAGGCATCTGACACATTACGGGCACATGAATATGCTGAAGCGCTGGAGAGCTGGCCCGTCGCTGGTAATCCACGAGACAAAGAATACTCTGCTGCAACCCAGGGTGACCAGCCCTAACAATAGCTCCTCTGGATAAGCCGGAACAAGAGGATGCAGACCAGGCTGCTACTCTGCAGCAAGGGGGTCGCCGCAGAATTCAACCGACACAAATCGATATCCTGATGAATCGAGGATTCAAGGCAGAAGTCCCCCATTGATTTGGGGCCAGCAACCCATTCCTGAGGCCACTCTGCCTCCACATGCCACACGATAGCACGTAAACATCCGCGCCATCGGCTGTGACAGCTCTCAGATGGTCTGCCGATTCCGCGGCATGGTAATGGAATCCAGCAGCAGGACTATTTTACAAGCGGCGTCCCATCGATAAATCACCTCCTCCAAGGTCTGCTTTAATTCAATCCAGTGTAATCTAATTTTATTGGTATGTGCTGTAGCTTCTTGCAATGTCATCTGTCACAAACCATCCAATAAAAGCCCGGGGCCTTGACCTCCGAGAGCAAAGTAATATTCATACAGAGCCCCTCGCCAACATCGCCACCACTGCATCCTGGGGCTTTGGAGAGGAGGCTTCTCTGTTGATAGCAAACACACTTAAGGCCTGGAGAGCAAAGTGAGAGGGGTGATAGTAAATCTGGGTGGGGTATGGTAGAATTTCATATTTTAAAGCATTGGGATAACATTAGAAAAAATACAGATTGTCTAATGCAGTGGTTCTCCACCTTTTCAAGTCTTTTTCGGCTTGAAATACTCCATGATATATCTTGATCATGAGTTAATATACAGTATTATCTTAGGCAACACTGCGCTTCCAATTTTGTGTCGACACTTTTGTCCCTTTCCTGTTTCAACATGACAACGACCCTTATGCACAAAGCCAAATTGGTTTTTCCCAGTTTGGTGTGGAAGAACTGGACTGGCCCGCACAGAGCCCCGACCTATTACCCAACGCCAGAGCTGGAGCTCACTAACGCTCTTGTGGCTGAATGGGAGCGAATCCATGCAGCCAGGTTCCAAAAGAGAGACGAAGAGCGGAGCCTGTTACAGCTGCACATTAATGCCCACGGTCCACATATTCTCAGCCGTGTAGAACATCTTCCATCAACTTATAATGACAAGATGTGAACCGGGTGAAGCCTGATGTGGAGTTACGGTTAGCCTCGAGGGCATAGTGTTAGTCTTTGCCGAAATAATGCATCTGAATAACAAGGGTTATAATGACTGGATTTCCAGATTATTACCGCAAAGAGATGGCTCACTCATTATTTGCAGTCTGCAGCAATTTAGCCCGCAGGCTGTTATATTACATGCACTGTGGTAACCGATGTAGCTGGACGGCTGACCCTAATGTTGTTATCGTAAAGGGAAGATGGATGGAGCAAAGTCGAATCTCCCCCTCTCTGTCCCTGTAGAGGAGCCGAAAACTGGGAGAGCGGAGAAATTAAGTGACATCATCAGCGTCAGCCACATTCCTGCGGAGGGAGGGGGCGAGGGGGAGGACGGGGGGGGGGGGGCTGGACAGAGGAGGCGGAGGAGAATGTCCCAAAACGTTTGAGGTTACAGGACCTCCCCCATCCCCTTAAACACACATTCAACAAAAATGCACCCATTCTCCCCCCCCTCAGCTTGTGTGCGTGCATGTTTTTACAGTGCACGTTCGTGTGTGTGTCTCCGTGTGTGTTACAGTACATGGGCTCCTCTTCCTCATCATGTGCTCCCTGTTTTAATTCATGTGCCTCTCCTCCTGTCCCCTCCCCCACACCTCCCCCTCCCCTTCTTCTCTTTCTCTCTCCACCGACCAGAGGAATGCAAGAACCACATCTGGAACTTATTAGAGAGCAAGAGAGAGAGAGAGAGAGAGAGAGAGAGAGAGAGAGAGAGAGAGAG
>NW_022280041.1:10854361-10864135 GCF_004355925.1 Anarrhichthys ocellatus | reverse complement strand
GGGGGGGAGTCGGATTGAAAAAAAAAGAAAAGTCCAGGAGGGGACAGAGAGGGAGAAAGAATGAACTTTGGTGAGCAGAAAAGGGCTCATGTTTGGTAGAGAAAGGCAAGGAAGCGAAGAAGAAAGTGAACAGCAACGCCGATTAAAGCCAATTAACCTCAGCGGGGACGGGGCAGGGGGGGAGCTCGGCTGGGCCCTCAGACGTGGGTTCAATCACTCCAGATTCCAGCGCAAATGTAGCCTTTGAACCGGCCTCGGCCATATTCTGTCTGAATGAGCAGCTTCACTGTCCCCACTGAGGGAGCAGTCAGGCCTGAGTAATGGTGCCTTCCTCTCAGCCGCTGGCCTCCCGACCGCTCCTCCGTCGTCCTCGTCCCTCTCTCCTCTTTGCCGGCTCGCTTTTCTTTTCATCCAGCACGCCCTCCTCCCTACACTACAATCTTCCCCCCCCCCCCCCCACCTCACCACCTTTTAAACAAACCCCCCAAAGAAAAAGTTGAATCACTCTGCATCAGGCTTCACCCACCTGCCCGCAAGACTACCCCTCTTTATCCCCCCTCCTTCTCTCACACTTCTCCCCCCCAAAACAACCTTTTTTTTTTTTTTTTTTTGGTAACCCGCCCCACCCCTTGGCCATCACCCCAAATTGGTCCTCGCTGCAGAATGTGGCCGTGCAGTTTGTGAAAACAAGGCCAATAGATTCAGTCAGATGTGATAAAGTGTTCCTCTCTTGCTTGGGGGTCTCTGCATAAAGAAGCGTTTTAAGGGGATGTGTGTGTTTTTCTCTCCCCTCTGTCTTTTTATAACTTGGATGCCCCCGGCCTGTCAAACACAATCAGGTTATGGGGCCTTTAACTCCTGAGGCTTCACTTGAGAAACTGTAGCTGTTCAGTTTTTGATTGAATTCCTCTCTGACCACAAGTTTGATAATGAAGCCATTTGACTACATTCTTCAGGTTTTCACTGCAAGCGGATTCTTTTTCTCCAAGCGCCGCTTCAAGAAGCCTTCTGGGACCCTCGTGTCCAGAGGAATGCCTTGAGACAAACACATCAGCTGGGGGGGGGGGGGGGGACAGCTATCACCACGTCACACACCGAGGAACACGCGCCGCGACACATGTGCCAAGAATGTGTTGATTGAACAGAGCCCAATGAGCAACAACAGGCATGGACGTACATCATGACATCACAGTGATTGCTTTCAGTGGCTGATGTCAATTAGGGATGCTTTTTCGGCAAATAGGCTTCATTCGGATCCCGTTAAAAGAACCGTGACCCATATTTGCGTATCAACAGTAGGACGCTCCAGAGCCACATCTCGCTCACGCTGGGATCAAAATTTAAAACAGACTTCTGCCTCGCTACATGTGTCATTCCAGATCTCCACTCTGAGCCGGAGAGGGTTCACCATCGCGCCACAAAATGGTTGGCTGGCCATGAAACCACGGCAGAGCACCTTCAGAGAGGCTCACAGAGCTGTAAATAATTCTGTAAGTGATAATCCATGAGCTCCTCATAGGAGGACGTTGACATGTTGGGAGTTTCTGTAGGTGGCACTTTTTTATTTTCTTCATCAGCCACAGTAGCAGCCACTACTGCTCATGTTCAAATCTCTCACAGCCATTAAATGAGCAGGAACCAGTCCTCCCAAGTGCAGTTTTAGTGGTTATTACAGCCCACTACGCCCCCCCCCATCCTTCTCGAACCAACACAGTGTTTGAATATCTCCAGACCTCCAGTGTAATGAAACAGGGCTCTGGTTATACTGAGATTAGCTCGAGCTAACTACTCAGTTCTTTTATTCATTGTGAATACATAAAACACATCACTTGCTGCGTAACAGAGGATTTGTTTGCCCAGAAAATGGAGGAAAAAAAAGATTTCATGTACCAGCAGTCTCCAGAGTGACTGTGTATGAATCAGATACCGAGAGCGGAAAATTCAGAACTTATTTAGATAAAAATGTCACAGAGAATTACTGGCAGGAATGCATCAAATGTTGTAAATCAGCAGTTTTAACAGAGTGTTTTAGTATCGCGCTGGATTCTTTATGAGGCTTTGCTAATTCTTCATTGTTATTTGAACTGTTACAGCCCACTTTGAGACATTACATCAGCAGTGGCCACAACCTTACTGATCAAACCACCCTTGAGCATAGAAGCCCCCCCCCCTCTAATCTGTCTGACTCCAGCAATATCTGAATATTTTCTTCGCTGCTCACAACACAGGAATCCGTCTGTCTGTGATGCAGGGCCTCCATCCACACAAAGGGACGGAGGCTGACACACGGCACACCTGCACCGGAGCCTTTGTCCGAGTCAGCATTTGAGGCCCCCCCCCCCCCCCCCCCGTAGGTGCAGTGCTGCAAGTCCAAGCATCAAGGCTCTCCTGCTCATTAGGAAGTTAAAGGCGTGCGTTTGCGATGATTGATTATGCAGTAACATTAAACAGCTGCATTAATGGTGGACGTGTTACCAGGCTGGTATGTAGATACAAGGCCGGGATGCTGAATCAATCACACCGGTGGTGCAGCTAGACGTACTGAAACTAAATAACTTGTGATTCACCAAAGCTTTAATTAGTCGCTTGACTAATAACCATCCAATCATTAGCACTAGCAGGCAATTACATGTGTGCAAATTGCAGGCCATGAAATAATGTTTTACTTGTCTAATGAAAAGATAAGAGTCTGGGTGCTCTGAAGAAAAATGCTCCCAAAACCTAAAGACGAGTGTCATCTCTTTTAAAGGCGATATTAACTCCAGCTCTCTCTCTGGGTAATGTTTACTCCTCTCTTGTTTTTGTTTTCAAAAAGCACAGTGCAACATTTACTACACCATTTTACATCGCACTGAACAAATGCAGCCTGCTAATCTTGCCTTCGAGAGCAAACGTCTTTGTGCTCGAGAGCCAAACGCGGAGTAATAATGGACTTTACAGTTGTAATGGTTCTACAGCAGACAATAGGGCACATGGCTCCACACATGCAAATAAGGCTGTGTTTATGTGTGTGTGTGTGTGTTTATGCATGTCCGCATGTGTTACTGAGCTAGTCATGTGGACTGAATGGTTTATGAGTGGACAAACAGGGCAACAGCATGCGACAGTAGTGAGGGGTCTCTATGGAGAGAGCAGGGGGGGGGAAGTGTGTGTTTGCGTGCTCTGCCGACATATTGCCAGATTGTGTCATACGTGGATTCGAGGAGCGCCTGCTTGGTCGATGAAAATGAGCCTGCTGCTCGCTGTAGAAAGATTGCGGCGCGCTTGCGTGAACCCTCAACAGCACACCATGGGTGGATGCCGAGCACGGCGAGCCTGGCTGAGCGATACAAAGCCTGGCAGACACGGTGACATCATCCCTTTCCATACCTTCCCTTCCCTGAACACGCCCCCTACCTATGATGAAGTGGCCAGCCGGCCAGCCGTGCACGCTCCCGGTCAGCCAAGGTAGACAATAGGGGGGGGGAAAGGGAGGTTTGCCGTGGAAGCGCGTCCACGACGACACAGATATCCCTCGATCAAACAGGTAGCTTATGGAAATTACAACCATCCTCTCCTCCTCCTCCTCCTTCAGCCTCCTGTCTCCCAGCAACTCGGCTACAGCTGTGATTATCATAAGCCAATAGCCTACCTGGTACCCTACAGGTATGGAAGGGGGAGCAGATGCATGGGTGCTGCTGCTGCTAGGTGCACACGCCTCATTGTGCCATCATGGAATGCACAGAGAGGGTGAACATGGGCTTTGTGTCAAGCACATAGGTAGGACACAAGGACAGGAGCATCAGAGTGTGTGTGCGTGTGGGGGGGTAGATAAGCTGTCTTTCACTACAGGATCACTACAGGATCACTACAGGGGCTGGTGGAAGTGGTCTCATTGACTGACAAGCCATTCAGATGCTGCTGGCATGTAGAGCAGCGCTGGTCAATCACTGTCATTCCCGTCACGTCCTCAGCGTCCTCAATAACGCCACTGAGGGGTTTGTCATGTGCAAAAGGTCACTCAGACCTGTGGGCGCGCACGCGCCAGTCATGTTCAAATTGGACGCACGCACGCGCAATCGAACGCGTGTATTCGCACACGCGTACAGACAGCGGCGCGAGACAATGATTGGTAAAAAAAAAAGAAAAAAAAGAAAACGTGCGGTTAACCATTGCTGCGGTGCGGACACGCTGTCGCACGCGCGAGCGCGCTCGCACGATGCCGCACGTGCACGAACACGCGCACCCACACACGCCTAAGGTGATCCATTGCTGCGGCTCATATGGGAATGCTATGAAATCACGTTATGTGCCTGTCCTCCTTTTATCTCCCCGACAAAAGACACACTTGTGAAGAAATACAAATGGAGGGCTCTTTCTGTGTTAAAGCCTCTGTAGTTTCACACAACATTACAGTCAAACATTGCTCGCCGTGTGTTATGCGCTAAAAAGAGAGAAACGCAGCCTTACCAGTTTGAAAACTCAACACCAAACTCAGGAGCAGCAGCCTCTGCATGGTTCAGCCGACCAATAAGTCCGTTATTGGCTCAAACCTCCGTGAGGACAGCATCAAAAAGCGGGAGTTTACTGACTTTAATAGTAATTATGCTTTGAAAAATAATCCTCCTGCGTCGTCCCTCCTCGTGTGTCCCCTGACTCGGCTTAGACTTGCTCGGGTTTTACACCATTTCACTGCTTTTTCTCGCCTCTCTCCTCTTCTTTGCTCTCCAGCGACAGTCCGTTTTCTAATCTACGCGGACGCGGTAAGCTAGCAGCGGTGACACCGGAAACCGTCGGTCATCTCTTCAAAATAAAATCCTCTTGAACAAGACGGTTGCTATACGGTTAGTCAATAATTATATATAGAACAAACTATCAACAAAAGTAGTATTCATATAATAAACACATGATAGATTTCTTCTAGATCATATTCACAGGGTGTATTGTGTTTGATGTTACATTTACTGCTTAGTCCTGTACAACCCTCTACAACATATGTAAGGTGACTCCTCTTCTAAGTGCCACTGTCATATAGAATGTTTTTTTTCCTAAAAATAAAAAAAGCTTTTCCTTCAAAATAAACCCTGCAGAATTTTTGTCCTGGAATCATTTTCTTCAGAAGTATAAGCATGACTATGTGCACGCTGTAGCCTCTGTAACCCCAAAACTCTTCTAATAATTGTCTTTATTCTGAGATTTTTTTAGGAAACATTGAGGGATTCATAGCTGGTAACTCTTATATTTAGAGAATGCACTTTTATTCATCTAAAAGTATGGTGGGTAAGTTTGCAAAATAATTTTTATAATTCAATAGTTATTATTACATTGGGGATATATATATATATCCCCCAATGATAATACTCTAATTTAAGACCTATAAATATAAAGATGTTCATCGACAAGGTCTTCTTTTTAAACAATAAGAAAGTTCAAAAACATTTTTGACATTCCTGACAAATCAGAATAAAATAAAAGTTCACACAATGCGACAACACTCTACTTCCGGTTTTGTCCTCGCTGTAATCTCTCTGACTTGACGTCATATTCTCATTAACGGGGCATTCCTCTCTCTCTCTCTCTCTCTCTCTCTCTCTCTCTCTCTCTCTCTCTCACGTCAGCAGCACCACAGCACTGCCCTCTTTCTTCTCTCCCTCTGGATCCTGCACACGCCAACACCGGCAAAAAAATACATGACGGAAAAAAAGAGAAATAAACCAGTTTAGAAGGGCATAATCCCTTTTGACACATTTGCTGTGGTCGGGACTGCTTGACTTCTGTTGTTCACAGTGTTTCATTAGGTGATGATGTCATTCTAGACACCGTAACTTACCTCCACATCTGTATCCACCTAGTTTTTTTAAATCATTTTTATTTAAGAGTGATGCAGATGTCACACTTAAAAGATAAATATCTAGAGATATCATACATCAGAAGATAGCATGAATGAGGTCAGCTGTTACTGAACATAACTGAGCATGTCATAGTATCATGATGTCACACGGAGCTTTAAGGTCAAATTAATATTAGAAGGAGATGCTTATAGAAGTTATAGGAGGTCAAAAGTACTGTGCGGGTATTCACGGACACTAGAATAATATTATTTAGAGGGAAAGGCAATGATGTCACTGTGAAGCAACTGCCCAAACACATGATGAATAAAAGGACCGTGTCCTCATTCCTGTCACATAATGTAGGCTACAGATTTTGGTGATGGTTCTGCGGGAGACCGTAGCCGTCACTGGTCTGCACAGTGAGCCGGTTTCCTTCCATCTCAGTCCAGTGGAGAGGGACTTACGCCGGTACTGGAGCGCCCCCTCGCGTCGTCGACCAAGCACGACCGTGGCCCAAGCGCAACTGGAACACTGTTCCAAAAATATCTGCGCATGCGCACACACCAGATATATTCACCTTTTTTGTTCCCAGAATATTTTGGTTTGTGTCCACGTTTACTGTCTGACAAAAGCCCGCAGGAGGGACTACAAATGCAGAAAATGACTAAAAGTAATAATTCAAATGTGGATGTGTTGTGAATGGTTCACGGATAACTCGGGGAAAATATAGTGTAGTCTATAATGTTTTGTAATTTATTTTTGGTTGTGTGTGTGCGTGTGTGAAGTTTAATTCCAATACTATAATTGTAATTGTGATAATTGCCACAGGCTACTGAAAATGCACACTGTCAAATTCCAAGGTTTTTGTACAAGATCATTTTAACCCGTTAGCCATGCTACTCCCTTTAACATGTTATAACTCCTTTTTCTGTAGAAATCGAGCCCAAAAAGCAGAATAAAGATAAAACAATATTCTTTTTTATTTTAAAGCCAGGTAAAATCAAATGTAGCCTATCATACAAATAAAGATACAACGTATATGTGCCGCAGTAAGACAATGGTATCAGTAAAGAAAACAAGCAGGCTCATATGAGTACACCGAATTAAAAATGGACTTAATATATACTCACGATTTTTTCACAGCTAGTGTAAATTTACCAAAAGAGAACAAAAGATTTGACTTCGCATGCATGGAAGACGGATGGGTCCGTGTGCTTATCTGTTCACTACAAACTACATTATTGCTCAGATAGTGAGGAACGACTATTACAGCATCTGCATCCAAAACATCATCATCTTTTCCAACATACAAAAATGACCGCAGGTCTGCCGTGTGGCACACAGAGTGACTCATCTCTGCCGGGACTCGAACCCGGAGCCTCTGGATTAGAAGTCCAGCGCGCTATTCCATTGCGCCACAGAGACTGCGCCAGGATAAACCGGGCCTGGCACGCTTTACATACATATATCCTCTCATATCGCTGCTCTCTGCATCCTCGCAGCATCAGGACCAGTCTGGGCCGACATGTTGGCTCTGCCTGGCCCGACCACCAGAGGGCGCTGTTGCTCCATCTGAGGTGGGAAGTCGCTCTGAGATGAGTCAGGTTAGCCGGCGTGCAACAGGAAGTCTACAGCTCGTGTTTGAAAAAATAAAAGTCACCTCATCGTAGACGCTATTTCAGTTCAATTCAATTCAACTCAAAGGGGCTTCATTGGCATGGGAAACATGCGTCTAAATTGCCAAAAGCAACGATGAAATAAAAACAAGAACTGTACTTACAAAAAGTGAAAATCTATTAGAGAGTTAACATTGCAACATTGTTATGAAATACATAAACAAGTAAAGATTTATCTTAAATATGTAAGCAGTGTGTACAGATACATAAACAATTGAGAACTGTGTGAACACAATATTTGTTTTAATAAAAAAAAATGTTAAGGCCTCTGGGGCTTTCATTTTGAAACTGCGCAACCGGATATCTTGTTTAATCCATGCTGGTTTAACGCACGTCGCTAAAAATAAAATAATAAAAAGCCTGAACAGAGCCAAAATGGTGCCTGTCGGAGCTTTGTGTCCCTCGTTTTCACATTGTAATATTATATTTATTAGGCTATTTGTCGGCGATTTGACAGATTTAGAAACAAAAAGCGAAACAAGACATTTTGAACCAATTCACAGAGAAAAGGAACGTGTTCTAATTAGTAATGCAATAAGAGCGGATGCTTGATATCCCGAACAAATATAGCTCCGTGAAAACATGTAAAGGGATTTATTTAGCGGGAAATGGGCATTTTACGGGCATTCTACACTTGATAGTCTTGGACTCATCATTCACTCTCACTGATGTTTAGGTCCACCCAGTGGAGGTGCGTTATATGGCAACAGTGCTGTAGAATAACAGAGGTTACACCACGATTGCATCAGATAACCAATTCTGCCCCCACCCCCTCCACATGCCCTCCACCACAGCGTGACACCATAATTCATTTCTTGTCATCTTCGCTGTCTTTGTGCACTTATCAAGGACACCCCAGTGGAACACAGAGCCAGGTTTTGTCCCGTGTGAGTCTGCCGGTCCACCCATCCTGTTAATCACGCGAAGCAACAAGCACCCTGAATAATAACTCTGTAACTGCATCAACGCAACAGACACGAGCTCTTTCATAGTCATTTTCAGAAATGCTATTGAACAATTGCTCTGGGGGAAAAAGCCACAAGCTCTGCAAAATTAAGCAATTTCCAGGCAAATTTCGACACGTCCTCGTCTGGTTGAAGAGTTACTGAAGAAATGTCCTCCGACTTTAAAACGGAGCAGAAATGAAACTTGTCTGTGTAGGTAATGAATCACCATCAGTCTTATTTTTCTAAGAAATCAGTTTCGCTTTTAATTCTGGTGATCCCACTAATCTAAGAGAAGACTTGATCGGTTGGTTTAATAAGTTAAACAGCAAACCCTCACCAGAGAGCAGACATGCAGTCTTGGACACAAACACAGTCAAACCAGCAGCCAGCAGCGTGTGCAGCATCTGATCCCCGAGCTCAGAACTGTCCCCCTTTCCTAAACGTCCTGCCCGGTCTTTGTCCCCTGTCGCTCAACCTCCAGACTTCACCCCAGGGTGCCGGGTCCCAACCCGGATTGGCCCCACTCATTCCAGAGCTCGTGTTCACCCAATGCTGTCCACACAACTCCTGCTGGCCGAACATGAGCCTCGTCGCTGATTCTGTTACTAGTCCGATATTAGTTTTGGAATGTGTGGTTGTCAATCTAGCTGTCAGGATTCTAACTGTTACAACATGTGTTGTTATGGTAGTTTCAAAGTGGAAAAAGTAAGTGGATCAGTTTACCCCCAGCTGGTTCACTTTACCCCCTTGATTTCTCTGGTCTGTCTCACTTTACCCCTAAGCTGGGGTAAAGTGAGACACAAGACCACTTTTTAAAAAACAATCATATTTTCACTGCCCTTTGTCCTGAAGACATTCTGATCATTTCCATTGCTAGGAAACATCCTGAATTAATGGGAAATGTGTAAATTTTACTGGTATATCATTTTAGCTCGCCTAGAGGGGAGCAAATGTAAAAAATGTCTCACATTACCCCGCTCTCCCCTACAGCAGATAACATATTAACGCCGTCATTACTGTATCTGACTCCACGATTTTTGGCCCCAGGGTCTCGGGAGGAACGGCTCAGCAGGCGTCTGGGAGCGAGCAGCTTGAAGAGCAGGCCAACCCAGAAGGTCAGAGGTCAAGGATTTATAGGAAAGGCCAAGGAGGTGACATGAAATTCAGTTTTTAGCCACGTTTTAAGACAAGTCCACCACTTTGGTCCAGACTGAAATATCTCAACAACTATTTGATGGACTGCCACGACATTTTGTACATTCATGGTCACCAGAGGATGAATCCTTTCTCCTCTAGTGAAACCATGACGCAGTGTATGTAGCGTCTGGACATGTCCAATAC
>NW_022280041.1:10849235-10854351 GCF_004355925.1 Anarrhichthys ocellatus | reverse complement strand
TCGACACTGGACACAACGTACCTGGATTCCCTCTGTTCTTCAGACCCAGAGCCCATTGACCGTCTTTTACAAGAGCGAGAGGTGATAAAACATGACACTACGTGCTGTAAACGTTGTGTTTCGTTGCTTTTTGTGAGCAGGAGGTCGACCTACGATGAGCAGAACAATCTAACCAGGGTTTTATTTGAACCATTTTGTTGCTTTTTACTTGTAACATGAGTATTACTGTTGTGGTATTGCTACTTTTATGGCTAAAATGTACGACTGTGGCTGCAGAGTTTGAAAGACATGGGACGCTATCGAGTTGCATTGTGGGACATGTAGGAATCTGTGCTCATCCGTCTCTCAGATGAACTCGACACTGGACACAACGTACCTGGATTCCCTCTGTTCTTCAGACCCTTTGAAGACACGTCCTCACCCACCTAACCCACCGACGAAAAGGTGGAGCAGAATCCCGGAGGCCGGCACAATCAGCAGCCTGCGTTTAGCTCGCAGGAGACGATCTAAACTGCCTCCCACACTGTAAAACCTGATGAGTAAAGTCAACTCAAATAGTTTGAGGAAACCAATTGCCTTGAACCATTTAAGTTAAATAACTCAAATCCTTTTAGTGGAAAAAATTGCTTAAATGGAGTACTCCTAACTCAAGTATTTATTGTTAGGTATACTTAAGTAAATAAATGACTAGTACTAACTCTATTCTTTGTATTGAACTTAAAACATATTAGTTATTTAAACTTATTTGTAATGTTTGTATGAACTCATTAAAATGATGTAACAGCAAATATATGATTTAAGTCTGACTAACTTGAATAGCTTATGTTACAACAACTCAAAATGGTATAGCAGCTACTCAATTCATTTAAGGAAACTGATTGCCTTGAACCATTCAAGTTGCATTAACTCAATACAAATACTCAGTTAGATGCAATGAATTTATTTTAACAAATATGATTTTTTTGACCACAACATTACACATTATGTCAAAATTAATCCACACAGCTGCCAACATAAAAAAATAAATCACTGATCAAATATATTGTGCTCATAGCAAACATTTTTTCAAAAATTATAAACTGAAAAGAGTCATGAAAAGTTTTTGTATTTTCTCTGAACAAAATGTTGGGCTTGCTTAACAACTGGCCAGCTGGGTTTGAAATGTTACTAACTAACGTTAGTTACTAGCTAACGTTACTGTTAGGACGGCTGTTAACGTTACCGCTTATGTGACGGCCCCTGTCTCTAATCACTGCAAGTATGCTTTTGTCCCTCTGTCCCTAGAGAGCAGATTACCTGATGCAGAGCACCTGGTCCGGGAACAGGGAGGGCATAAAAACCCTGCTCTAGCGTTGCTCGGGGCGGGTTTTCTCTCCAGCGTACGTGGAGTGAACCCAGCCAGTTGCTGCCGGTTATTATGGTTTTGGTTTCCTTTGGTTTCGCTGACAACACCCACACTTCATCCCACAGGCATTCACGGTGACACTACTGATGTTATTGATTGACACACTTTATAAAGTTAACTATTTCTTTATTTAGTCAAATAAACATTTTACGTTACCATCATTTGTTGTGTCTCTGCCGTATTTGTCATGGCCTAGGAGCCGGGTTATGACACTTATAAGCTGTCTGTTAATGTTACCGCTTATAAATGTGCTATGTCTGTTAACGTTACCGCTAATAAACTGTCTGTTAACGTTACCGCTCATAAATGCGCCATGTCTGTTAATGTTACCGCTCATAAATGTGCTATGGCGTTATGTGAACGCACGTGTCCAGACACAAAGTAGCTAATTATTAAAGTGAGTGGATGGTAAAATGTTTTCACGGTCAGATCTTCATTTACCGCCCACATGTCACGGAGACACAAATAGCAGACAGCAGTATTCGTGACATGTACAGAGAATCTGCTTCTCCTCAGTCATCAGCTGTTCCAACTGAATCATATGACTGTGGCCCTCACGTGCATGACTCAGAAAATGTTATAGAGACCAGCACAGATAAAGGTGATATGGATATTTCTGAAAAATTCAGTGATCTTTTTCTGTTTATTAGGGCCCAAGCACCGACAACGTCGGGCCGCGAGGTCCCTATTGAAACTGTAGGAATTATTATTATTATTATTATTATTAGGGCCCGAGCACCGACAACGTCGGGCCGCGAGGTCCCTATTGAAACTGTAGGAATTATTATTATTCTTTTTCTCTCGAATGAAACGCCATTTTGGGGGCTTTATCATGTCCCCAACATCCCCATATTTGGCAAGCATATCAGGATTGCGGGAAAATTTGATATTTTATGGGTCCAATGCTCGAGCATGACAAAATTGCTTGCTAGTGCCCCCTAGAAGTTGGAAATGCAAGCCCCGACAGCCCGTATGTCCAAATGACTTAAAATTTTACGGTCATGAGCAACTGAATGAGTTCTACAAAAAATCCTCTTGGGACCCTAAGCTCTGCCTACCAAAATTTTCCACCATTTTGAATGTTGTAAAAAAAAAATAGAAAATTCACTTCTCCTAGACCCTGGTATCTGATTGGTACCAATTTTTTTGTGAATCATTATTGGATCTATATCATCAAAAGTTATGAAAATGTTGATATCTTATTGCATTAAGAATATATGGACCAATGAATTTCATAGGAGCGTGGCCTTCTACAGCAATATATATAACTTCAAAACCATGTGGCCTATCCTCACGAAATATGTAGCATATGTTCACATTGTGTGCTGTAACATGCCCTCAAATTTTCATTCCATACAACCACTAGGGGGCGATGCAGTAATACTCCCATTTCTTTGCATTTTTAGGCATTTTTCATCGTTTTCAGGCATTGTACTTTAACTCCTCCCACAGAATTTATACGATCAACTTCAAATTTGGTCAAGATGATCTAAAGACATTAATGATGAAAAGCTACTAAAATGGTCTACTGACATTGAATGACCTTCGTTTTATGTGGCGCCCATGTCACGCACATTTCGTGCCGTTCGCCATGAAAGAGGCTGCGATTTGTTACCGAGTGTTTGGAAGGAAAATACTGTAAAATTTCATGCACAGAATCATAATATGACATAATAATATGTAACATATCTGTTGTGTTTGTTTTATTGAAAAACTATCAAAGGAAGTGACAAAATGAAAGCACAAAGCAGAAGCCAGTCTGGGCACATCAACAAAATATTCAACCTTTTTGCTTGTACAACACCATTATTGACACATCAGTATTTCATCAGCTCTACAAACACCTCACAGCTGCACTAAACGTGGAAACAAATGCATTCATTGGAGAAGTTAAAGCATAACTTGGGCAATCTCAGACCTCAGATCCAGCAAGGCCAACGACTTTAAGTAGATCAGCAGGCTTCAATGTGCAACTACTGTCATGTGGTCTTAGGCGGCACATAAAGGGTTAAAACAAAGATAACTCAAAGCTAAAAAATCTCTTTACTCTATGACATATTTTAAAAAGTGTCTGTGCCCAGCACAGTAAACTCTATCAGTGAGATCCTATAGGGAGAGCTCCCTGAAACATGTAACAAGGCCTCAGTTATAAGATTGTGCAAGAGGGCACAAGTGTTCCCCTGACGTTTGTCCAGGCAGGCATCAAACAATCAGGCCACAACGCTGCGGTTGAATCTGTGCAGACCATGTGGTTTTTCTAAAGACGTGAAGGTCGAGCCTACAAGCGATCAATCTCTTGGATTCATCAGTTAAATCTCCACATTTTTGTGTTGAGCCAGTATTGGGAAACAAGAATTTTTGGGAGATTTTGCAGATTGAATGTGTTGCCACTGCAGATGATGTGTCAGAAGTCCAGTCTGTTGATGAGGGCATCAACCACCAGAGTGATTTTACAGTTGTCCTCTTCCTCTGGCGGGACGTACAGCTTGTGAACAGTGCTCTGAGAAAAAGAAGTAATAAATAAATACAAATAAATAACAGAATTCTATCAATGCCTCATTTGAATATTCAAACATGACATTTCAGAAAAGTTGTAATACAAAACATAATTGTGTTAATGTAAGTATCAACTGGGGGAGTTTCATGGTGATACCTATTAGTTACCCTATTCACCGTGCTTTAACCCCAGACTTAAAGCCATGTCCACATTACTCCGTTTTTACTCCGTATTTGCTATGTTTACACTGAGCGGCCACACTACGCCGGAGTTTTGGAGCACCCTAAACGGAGGAGTCTGAAAACTCCCCCGAGGTTGGAGGTATTTGAAAACTCCGGGGTTTTAGTTGCGTGTGGACGGTCGGAAACGGATGTGTGTTAGAAAAAACTAGAAAATTCCTAAAGAAATTTTGACAGTGTGGCTTCTACTGCCCGAAGAAATCGCAATATATACACACGCCAATGTTACCGGCAGTGTCATTCAGGTTCAATTGAGATAGCGCTACTCTCTTTTCTGCATTTTAGATTCATACTCTTGGATTGAATCTTGTATTTGTGGGGCTTTTATTTTGAAAGGGTGGGACTGGGTGGGTGAGAGGAGACAGAACATGCAGAGAGAGAGAGACAGACAGCGAGATAGAGGGAGAGGAGTGTATGTGCGTGTGTGTCTCAGTGCCTCTGTGTGTTTATCAACATCACTAATGAGCTCATATAAACACCTGTGTGCATGTTGGTGATTGGAGCACCTGTGTGTTAGAGGCTAACTAAGAGAGAGAGTGAACAGTGATTTCCAACAAAACTACCTGTCAAACATATGCCCTCTATACCAAAACCATGAGACTAATCAATAAAATATGGATACCGTGAGAGAGATAAGACTCTGGCAAACGCGGAGATGTGTTTTTTATGTTTGTGGTCTTAAAAATGTGAGCTCCAGCGCAATATGCAAAACTGGTACCGTCTGCTTTCTTTGAGAAATGAGTGGTCAGATTTAACATGGAGTCTAATGGAGCAGTTGGTTGGAGTTCATGTCGCTCTGTGGCTCTTTGAGCCACATCTGTAAGTCCGTTGGATTCCACAGACATCTGTGTGCGACAGCACAACATTTCCAAGCTTTTTGGCCAAAAATGGTGTATAAAGAGTAAAAATTGTGGGAGCTGGAGCAATTTGTTTGGAAAAATCACAGAAGATTTTCCTGCTCCGCTCCACTCTGAC
>NW_022280041.1:10841422-10849135 GCF_004355925.1 Anarrhichthys ocellatus | reverse complement strand
AAAAAAAAAAAAAAAAAATCACAGAATATTTTCATGCTCCGCTCCACTCTGACAGTTATGCTCTCACTCTAGCTCTTAACGAGCCGTGCAATACACACCCATTATAAAATTTGAAACAGACCCAAAATGTTCCTGAAACTTAATCTGTGACTTCATGACAACTGTGATAGCTATCAAAATGTCCCTTTGGCTCAATAAAGTGCAGCGTTTTGTCTAGGTTTTAAACTTTGAATCATATTTCTACGTTAATGTACGGTTAGTCAATATGGGCCCAAAGTTAAGTGTTTTTTTAGCTCTCTTCATGCCAAAACCCCATTCAAGTGAATGGAGAAATTTTGCTCAGTAATTTTGGGATTTTCGGGAAAACCGCTTGGTGAATCTCTCCGAAAAATAGATAGCACACTATTCCCGATCAGGCCGCACGTTTTGATGTATTTTTCACGCCGCTGTTGGCAACGCTGTGTGAGGAGAGGCGCGCCAAACTTTTGGATAAATCGGATGATTATGATTAAGCCCGATGGATAATATACAGTGTGCTTTGGCACAGGCAGTTTTGCTGCCTTGTGCCACAAAGCCACACTGAATGAGCCCACACCCGTGCTCGCTACTGGATTGGTTATTAGCAGCCATGACGTCTCCGTCCCTGATTCGTCACACTCACTATCACGTGACCCGTACCCGGAAGAAAACAAACAGCCAGGGCGACCAGTAATTCATTTCAACATGGATAACTAATTTCAAGCGTTGCTGCTAAAAGTCTGCATTTCTGTGGAGGAAGCAGCTGTTATTGGGGCGATTAACGAGCGCCGTGACCAGCGGCGTCATCAGCCCTATTATGCGGCCAAGCCAGTTAGCCGTAAATGCTATTCAGAGCTACGAGTTACAACAACAGTTAGTGCCTCGTTGTTTTTAGATTCTAATGAGAAGACACGCTGCTTCGTTTTACTTCTTCCGTTTGGTAGCCTTAAGAGACCTTAGTCTGCAAGTATGTCTGTATGAAGCATGAAAAGATGTACGAAGATATATTATATTCGCTAATGCTAATCGCGGTTAGCATTTCCCCATTGGCGGTAATGTTAAAATTAGCTTAGAAGCTAGCTACTCGGACATGTTACATGATGTTCAGAGCTAGAGTTGTGCCCTAAAAGACGGAGCAATTCCCCCATGCCCTAAAGAATTGATAAAGGGCGAAGATGCTGTTTTTCTGCTGGGTGACCCAGCTTATCCCCTGATGTGAGAGAGAGAGATAGACCCGCAGCGCTGTAACTACGTCTGAAAAATAAAACTTCTAAAACTTTCCACGAACTGTGTCTGTTTGAGTTTATAGAGGAAGATCTTAAGTATCAAATACAACCTTTCATTATTAAAGACTACTTTATTACTGTCATATTTTTTTTTAACTAAGCAATCAATCACTTCCTGTTTACACCGTCACGCGCATGCACAGTGTACGTTAATGGTCACGTGCTGTCCGCCTTCGAAGGCTGCCGTGTGGATGCAGATCAACCCGAGAATGATGCTGAAACTCCCGTGTGGACAGAGATCGTTTCTATTTGACAACTCTGCTTCCAAGTAGAAACGGAGTAGTATGGATGTAGCATGAATCACCTCGTTGTTGTTGTTGTTAGAAATATAGCTGAGGAGGTCCCGGGGTTCTGGTACTTTGGGGAAAATATATTCCTTATTCCTGAACAGAAAGAGTTAAATATCAGAGGCAAACAACTAAAACCGATCGGAGCAAAATCAAAAAGATGAAGACTTTAACATACTTCCTGCAACACACAAACATCAGGGCAGCCAGGCCAGCAAGCATCAATGGGATGAGAATGGCAGCGTACAGCCATGCATTAGGATCCGTGTCTCTATCTGCTTGCAAAAACATCAGCAACGTTATGATCGTCTGAGCGTGACCTACACAGCTGCAGTGTATTTTAAAAGTTGCAATTTAAATCCAGTATAGTGAAGTTAAAAGTAAAGGTAACTCAAATTTGAACTTATGTATGGTACTTGAGTAAATGTACATTCCATCACTGTGTAAAAAAAAAAATCTGAAGGGTGTGACAGTTAATTTTCGACAAGATCAGAAAACAGACAGAGAGGCGATGGCTGTACCGAAATACTTCTCGTCACTCTCTAGTGTCTCTCCTCTCGTCGTACTTGCTTTGATAGTCATACGGTACTGACAGCCAGGGT
This sequence comes from Anarrhichthys ocellatus, assembly GCF_004355925.1. Lineage (NCBI taxonomy): Eukaryota > Metazoa > Chordata > Actinopteri > Perciformes > Anarhichadidae > Anarrhichthys > Anarrhichthys ocellatus. Next base: position 10,846,942 of record NW_022280041.1, on the reverse strand, counting down.
TCAGGGACAAGTTATATGGATTTTCTGTAATATCCGGTGTGATCTGTAAGAAAATGAAGGCACAACAGTACCAGCGACTACTCATTGAGTTGACTCATTGTTCCGACACAATACTGAATCTGACAACATGAATGAATTCTGTGGAATTTCTGAGTGAACTACAGCCATAATAATCTTAGAAGCAACTGCTTATTGTGAATTTACGGTTTACATGAAACTGAATTTCAAGCTTTGAAATATTTCACTTCGAAAACCATCTATATGGTATATATTTATATTTTTTTAATATATTTTAGATTTAAGTGGTTTCCCCTTCTTTGAACTTTCCAGGCAATTTCAAGTGGTGTTAATTCAAAAGCTTGAGTGAAGTTTTTTTAGGGTACAAATGAGGATAGAAAACTACAGCTGAGCCTGATGCCGTCTTTAGTTTCATAGTTATTTGGTAGAAACCTGAGTATTTTGACCTGATGAAAAGTCGGGGTCAGCAAATTGATTCCAATTCATCCTGAGGGGATCATGATAGTCTACCAGATTGCATTACAATCCTTCCAACAGTCAAGGCATTTCACTCAAAACACAACAGTTAGTAGCACCTGTTGCAACCTGCTGGTGGTGCTAGTGAACAAGTCAGGGAATCACCAAAGTCAGGAAGCTTCATCCTCTGGGGACAATGAGTCTCAATCCAGCTAATAGTTGATTGACTGACATACATAGTTTTTTTGGGTCCCGTTTTCAACCCAAACTTCCTTGTAGTAGCTTTAAGTAACCTTGTGAAAGGAGGGATTCAAACCATATAAGAAAAACAAAACAAAGCTGCAATTTAATTCTAAATATTGTGCTTGTTGTGTGTCTTACCTTTGGTTGACCACACTCAGTGTAATAAATTATATAAGTCCAAGTCAGTGGAATGTCAGGAGGGGTCCACTCAATAACGAAATGATCCGTAGTTTTATTGACTGTCCAGTTAAGGGGAGGAGGTTGCACTGCATGGAGACAAACATTACAGAGATATAATAACTACAATCCAGTCACACATCATGAAATACTGCAAAGCAACTGAGGCCATTTCAAAAAGTCTCTCTCCCTTAAAATGGCTGGGTGTCATCCAAAGTTGTATGTTTGGGATTCATTACACAAGAACACACACACACACACACACACACACACACACACACACACACACACACCTCTTAGAACCGAAGAATGGGGAAGTGCGAAGTATTTCATCAGAACGTTTCCTCCACAGGGCTCTTGGTACTAAATGAGTTCTGGTATTCCGCTGGCTGCATACCTTTAATGCTCATAATCTTATAGGTGTTCCTGGCAAACGTGTCGTTCAGCGTCCCATTAAACAAGATGTCGATGGAGTGGTGTACGTTGGCCTCCAGTTCACAACCAATCCTGACGTCACCATTGTAAAGGTACGATGGGCACTCAAGTATGGGACGTGAAGAGGGCTTCTCGACAACAGGTCCCAGGAAATTCTCATTCGTTAACCTTGGAAAGATAAGAGAAAAGGGTCATTTACTCTCAAAGAAGTAACTGATTGAAGAAAAAAATGAATTAATACAATTTACAAACATTTAAATAAGGCCAATTCTTCCGAGATGATGCTACTCAGACCTAGCCAAGAGGACAACAACAGATATAGAACACTGTTCAGTGAAGTTAAAGGAATAGTTTGACATTCTGGAAAGGATCAATACCTCTCTTATGTCTGTCTGTTAAAAATAGCCACAGCCAGCGGACGGCTAGCTTAGCTTAGCATAAAGACTGAAAACCATGGGAAACAGCTAGCCTAGCTTGGGATAGACAGAGGTAACAAAATCAGCCTTCCAGCAGCTCTAAAGCTCACTAATGAGCACACTTTACCCCGTTTATTTAATTATCGAGCCGACGAGAACGGGCATCAGGCAAACAACACTCGCCCCCGGGTGAAGTTCTTAACAGAGACCTCCTGGGCCCTGATCCAGTCAGAGGCCTCCCTCTGTGGTTGCCAACCATTTGGTTCCAATTTCCCAGATTTCCGCCGATCGGGGAGAAGCTTGAGAACCAGTTCTCAACGACATCATACAGAAATATTTATTTGGAGAAACGAATCCTACAAGTGCCTTCACAGTGAAAAAAGGCTTCCTTAACAAGAAGGAAAATATTATTCTTCAATTTCCTAAACGGCCTAAAGAGTCTCAGGCTGACAATATCTGCTGATATTAGGTCTGCGTTAAGTCAAGGACTCTACAGCTTTTCTTAATTAGGAGCCGGCCCCCACACTTTGGTAAAGGGAAAAGACAGCAAGTACCAAAGAATGAGGGGACTGAAACCTGGTTTTTGTCCTTTTAGTGGATCAATGATAAGAAAGCTGAGTAACCTGGAGACTACATGCTTTGCTATGATAGGGCCAAATGTAAAATGATGGATGATTTACAGTTGCATTAGACTGACAAAAATAGATTACTGGAAATAGATTTTACTCTCTTCCCTTCTCAATTTACCGATACATTACCAAACATGGCATGGGTCCATGAAAAATAAGTGTCACATAGTCAAACAATTCCTAAACTGAGGCCTGGACTGATAAAAAACAGATTAGCCATAAAATAGGAAGAATTCTGCCTCGGTTGAACCCTAGCTGATTACTTCCAAATGGTCCCCGAGAGAAAACCGCTAACAGAAAATAATGCGATACAGCTTCCTCACACACATTGTGAAAGTCTGATGTACAGCACTGCTCCCCAGTGATTGTGCAAGTACAAAATGTAAAGAACATAAACAGACATACCAATAAAAGAACCTGAGATCTTGAGCTTGGCTGGCTGCGTGCCAGGAGCAGTAGGTTTGTGTGGCGGAGTAGATGTAGCACTCCCAATCCCTCACCAGCACTGGGAGGAAATGAGACACGCATCTTAATAAACCGACGGATACACGGATGTCAATGTGGTCCATATTTGGTTCAAAAAGCACATCTCTTCGTCTACTCAAAAGCATCCGAAATTTGAGAGCAAAAATCAGGTGTTAACGCAAGTCAGCTGTGAGCAAAATGAGCTACCTGGGTAGTCGACGTTGACCTTAACCTGCAGCTCACTGACATTTTTGCCGCAGACGGTTTCAACCGCCATTTCCAGAAATCCTCCATCCATCACAAAGTACAACTGCCAGGATTGACCTGAGACCTCCTGAATCCACCAAGAACAGAGAAACAGAACAAAACTGAGTGAACAAGCGAACCATCACCAGTAACACTGGCAGCCCACCACCTTACTTCTGTGTTGTTAAGCAGATGCACAGTCTTATACGATCTAAGAGCAGAGAGCAGAGGAGACTATTGTATCAAACACAGTGAGCTCTGGCACATTGTCATGATACATATCTATACATTTGAAGAATGTAATCGGTGGTGGAACGTAGCAAAGTACATTTACACAAGATCTGGTACAATTGTGAGGTACTTGTGTTTTCAGGTTAACATTGTACTTTTTACTCCAGCTCATTTATCTGACTGCTATAATTACTAGAGACTAAGAATAAGATTAGAAACACAAAATGCTAAAATACTGACATATCTGTAACTGTTGGTGCAGGTGCTACAGGGATCCTCAAAGAAGATTTAAAAAGTGTTGCAGACAACAAACCTTTAATAATAAGGATGGCTATTAAATAAAATTGCATTTTGCTTAATAAAGAAATAAATGCATACTCACGTCTGATTTAGAGTCGTCAGGGCATTTGGTGTTGGCATGTACCTCATATGTACAGTTTTCTACTGAATGCGGTGGTGGTGCCCAGGACAACTGTGGGTCAAAATCACTAATCCATTTCAGGGACACATTTTGTGGTGGTAAGATGGGGCCTTAGGTGTACAAAGAGAAAAGACAGAAATGTAAAACAGAAACATATGATTTCATTGTGCCTTTAATTCGCCTCTTGACCCGTGAACCCCACCTAATACAACACCTAAAGCTCTTCCAGGTATAAAAGGTAGGACGGTTATTATGGGAATTCTCAGAATTGGTACAGTGATGCTTGATTTATGAGGTAGCATGTAGTCAGAGTCGTCCTGAACTTCAACGGATCAGTCAAAGTAAGGATTTAGTATTTTCAGTCGAAGGATATACTCACACGTTAGTGTTAATCTTACTTCCATGCATTTTTATTTGACATTCATCTAGTTGTACTTAGTTAAAAACACGTTTCTCTCCTAAGTTTACATGTTGTACGTGTTGTTTCGTTTAGCTGGGAATAACCAGACGGGCGTGACGTCAGTACTGGGAAAACACCGTGACGTAGTCCATGGGAAAATTGTAATGTTTGTGAAGGAAGCAGTCGACAATCCAAAATGTAACACACAACGCTATGCGTCTTTTCTCACCTTGTTGGGATTCCACCGTCAGAAAGAGGCAGCTCAACACGAACAGCTCCAAGCTGTGACACATCATGGTAATTTTTCTCTCTTTTCTTTTTATTTTGGGAGTCTTATTCCTGAAGTTTATTTTCGAGGATACGTTGTTTTCCTTGAACCGCTCCCGTTCCTACCGACGGGCCGTCTGCTGTCCGGTCCGCTGTCACGGTTACTAAACAAACGGAAGACGGTAAATGTCAGTGTTTCCACGTTAGCTTCCGGAGGCTGGAATTGGGCGGAGTGCTTCCTCTTTTATTTGGGGCGCACGTGAATGTACGCCCACACAAACAATACGCCAAAAGCGTGTTCATATATATATATATATATATAAACATATAGGATATAAACAATATTTCTAGAAAAATGGGTGTTTTTTATGTTCTACTAACTTGTAATTGTACCATGAATAAGTTGCCTTCCACACAAAACCATCATAATAATAATAATGGATGATAAGGGTAGCCTATTGTTTATTTAAGTTATTCCGTAGTTATGAACGATTACTTCTTCATAAATCCTTTGATGTAACATATATTCAACTATGGACATCATTAATGCTAAATAAACATGTACATTCAAAGAAAGAAGGAAAATGACTCCCAGAGGAAAAGCTTTTTTGGGAGAACATTCTTAAAGAGCTCAGCTATTACCATATGCATTCTGTATACGATATATATAGATATATATAGATATATATATTAAAGATATAATAAGATTAAAGACAAAGACACATTTTACACATATAATATATATCCAGACAATTTATATTTCTCCAGATTTCATAGATATTGAAATAAAATGTAATCTCTGTAATGATGAACCAGAATGTAAAACACATTTAATTCACAAATCTTACTTTTTGGACTTGGATGAAAGATTATTTGTTGTGTAAATAATATATCATAATATCATAATTGATTCTTAAAGTGTCACACATTTTGAACATAACATGAACATTCATGGTAAAGTTATTGATTAAACAAAGTACATTTAATGTCAAATAACTAAAACCACGCCAATTTCACCATATTTCTATCTGATTTTAAAGAATATATATATATATATATATATACACATATATACATATATATATATATACACATATATACATATATATATATATA
>NW_022280041.1:10798061-10831422 GCF_004355925.1 Anarrhichthys ocellatus | reverse complement strand
ATATGACACTCAAACTTATAAACACCTACAAAAGAGATAATACTGTCAAATGTATGGTTCATTCTTCTTTTGTCTTATCATTTTTTAAGTTTCAATCTCCAAATTCTATTTTCTTTTTCAATTTAATTTCAATTATTTCAATTTATTTACTTAAATTCATATCTCTTTACCATTAGGTTGAGTACATGTCTGCAATGTTTATAATCATTTTAATACATTTTCTTTCAGTTAAAAAAAGTAATCTGCATTAGAAATGTTGATAAATTCCAGCCAAATGGATTGTTCACTATTATTATCTACAGTTTTATAACAGATCTATTAAGTACCATGATATTAGTATGAGTCAGTAACATTAGTAAAGCCAGTAGCTAAAACTCTAAAATCTCTTGTGAGGGCGTGGGTTGGTATTTTTGTGGGTTACTTTAGTAGAAATGGTAAACAATAACAATAACACACCCCGCAGCAGTGACCTGCCCACTGACAACAAAAATCAACCAACAACATCTGGAAGCTGTTTGTTTTCTTTGTTTCAGGATTCTGAATTACACATTTAAAGTAACGTTTCCTCGTGTGGGCCCCACGAAGAGTAATGGAGAGTAGCTGCTACCTTGGCAGTGGCAGCCAATCACAACCAAGCAACACAAACATGTTTCACTTTTCTTTATTTTCATTAAAAAGGCAGCGAGAATCATCAACAATCACCCGACAGAAAAGTGTTGGTAAATGTAACAAAGCAACAGACGGCTCCCTTCCTTCGATTTAAGGAAGGAAGGAGTGTGTGACTAACGGTGATTAGGCATTTTGCATTTGGGTGCATCTGTGATGTCAGAAAACCAGCCGGCTGACAGCCAAGCTGTTCTCCATTTAACTGGTGCTCAGGTGCCTAAACTATGTTGTCCTCACAAAACAAGTTGTGTACAAAGGTTGAAAAGCCAGAACACCACGGGCCACATTTTCAGAAGACAGATTGACTGTATGAACCGTTTCAGGATCACTCAATTATAGAAGTACGTGCTTCCCACTTATTGCTTCCTGCCCATTGTCTAGTTGCCATGACGGCAGTCATACCGGAAATTGCTTGTCGTTCCTGCAAACGAGACTTTTGCGGTGGCAAGACGTGAGCCTCTTCCCATTGTTACTCTCTCGTCATCTCTTCCATGTGTGCAGCAGATATCCAGGGACACAGCAGCTCCTGTTGGGACACTTCCCAGTAAATTCAGCCTCCGCTGGCCTGCAACCCGCACACAGGCTGGTCTCCCTCCCAGTGATCAACGGGAGGATATCAGCACAGTGCGGCCATGGAAGGCTTTCTTGCCCCGTTAGTATTTCCGGGTCCACAGCCTGGTGGCCTTTTATTGTTGTTATGGTTGAAGGCTGCTCCAAAGATTCTGTGCATTTCCTTATCCAGGCCTCAGCAGCCGGACATCTGCACTGCCTTAAGAGAGTTAGCCAAAAGCAGCTGAATATGTTGTTATTTGCCGACCTCTAGTGGTTCAAGTTGTTCCCTAGCTGCAGTGACACAGAGTCAGGTCGGCACAGCTCACTCCATCACCGCACCCGACAGATGTGCAACGGACTTTATCAACGTTCCTCAAGGAATTGGCCCAGAGTGCGAGTCCAGCTGCACTGCAGGCTTTTGCAGCGTACGTGTCACGAGTTCAGCGGGACGACAAGGTTATCGGTTACGGGGTCGACTTTGCAGGATTCAATGGGCTCTGGCACCGGCGTGTACAGACTCCCTGCTGTGGTCTGCAAAAACAGAACAGGGTCATGAGTGTGTGTGGGGAGAGCGTGCACGTTTTTTTATTCCACCCCTACAACATACCTTAAGTTCTTTGTTTCCGTTCATCATCATTTCCTTGAATATGGCTGAAGGATCTGGTATGACGGGGCAGATTATGGAGCTGTGCCTGCAAACAGACACGATGGCAGAGATCAGAAAAACCAGCACACAATGTTCCCTCCACCACAACGGGATATCTAGAATACGGCAACAGGCAGGTAGGTGGTGGTTTTTTTCTTCTCAAAACCCATTTCAGATGCAGATTATTAATGAAAGTAGAGCACTTTCACTTTAATGTCTACAGGAGATATTTAAATACCATAAATTACTTGGAGCACAGTGGACCTTTATGACATTCTTCTCGTTATTGCAGCTCCACCTAAAACACTCCCTACCTGTGCCTGCGGGTGAGGCTTTGTCAGTGCAAGGCAGGTCCCTGTGTTGCAATGAGCTCATGTTTTCGTCGTTGCACATAGGTACGCTTTACGACATCCACTCATTAAAAATAGATTGCGAAATGTGAAATGTGCTTTGTGCCGTGTGCAAAACGTACCTCCTGAAGCAGTAGCAGGACAGAAAGATGCAGACGGACAGGATGATGGGGAGGACGATGGCGACCACGGTCAACTTCTCGTCGTTGGTACCTGCGGTCATTCAAAGTAGATGAAAAGTGTTGCCGCATACAAGTGAGCAACACTAAGTCCCAATGCAATAGTTGCAATCAAACGTAACTTATTTGTTTCTCATAAAAAACAACGTGCAGAAAAAAATCCAAGCATTCGCGGTGGAATGTAACTAAGTACATTTACTCAAGTACAGTACTTGAAGGTACTTTTACTTTACTGTGTCATGTGTTACTTTTCAGATTTCTATTTTTCAACCTCTTCCTAAGCAGTGAAAACACGGAGCTCCTGATGGGTTGATTTTGCATTTGAAGGATGAAGTGTTGATCCAGAACCATCACATATAACAGTAGAACACGGAGGGAACTTTTTACTTTTCATACTTTAAGTCAGATTTGAATGCAGGACTTACAGTGGAGTGTTTTCACAGTGTGGCATTAGTACTTTTGTTTAATAGAGGATTAGAATGCTTTTTCCACCAAACATGGCTCTAAAAGAACATGAAAAGCAGACAAACAGTGAGGCCTGATGGGGAACAACCGATGGCAACCGATACTGGCTCTTACTTGCACTTCCTCCCTTTCTGGCTGTTCCTTTGGGACAAAGTCATTTTGACCTCTGACACACTTTAACAGCCAGACACATCGTTTTCGCATCAGGATAAAATCCTGATGCGAGTTGATGTCTATTCCATTTTTTTTTTAATAATATGGAAAGTACCCGGTGAAGAATATAAGGTACAGCATTGAAGCGTGCGAATCAGTGAATCCTACGACAAATATACTCTGCAAAAAAATGTCCTCCTCGATATGTCATTCAGCATTGAATGACTTGATGTCGATCTTGTTTTAGTGCATATAATAAAGTGAGAAATCATTGTCACTATAATAGTTCGGACACTTACCATAAGATACGACTTCGCCGCATTCGCTGAAAACTGTCTTGCAATAGCGATCAGTCTTGACGCTGGACCAGAACTCGTAGCGGCAGCTTTTATCGTAGGGGATGAACACAGGCTCTCCCTGTGTAGTGTAGTTATGACACTCCTAAAACAGGAAGCAAACAAAAGAACAGTGTTGGAATCTGACCGGTGTAGAGAAATTTTGTGACTTTCGAATTCTAGGCTGAGCAGTTAAATTGAACTACTTACTTCGGAGTGACTGCATTTCTTGTAGCACACCGTGTATGTCCAGCTGCAATTTACTCCAATCTTTGGATGCACCCAGCTCAGTTTGAGCTTATCTCCTTCTTCTTTTACGACGCTCAACACTGGTGAATCTATCACTGAAGAAGTGTAAAATGACAACAAAAATATATATAAATATGTGTTTTTCACTTACACTTGGCAGTACAAGTATTTGAACAGCAAATGTGTTACATTTATTTTAACAACGCACAATGATATAAATAATAAACTATTGGAAATAAAACTGACTTGGTGCAATTTTAGAGGTGCTCATTCCAGTATCAGTTTCAAAAGACACGCAGGTATCATTCTCGACTCCATCAGCTGTCAGGTAGCAGCCATACCTCCCCGCACCGATGTAAGGCCGATTGCACTCTCTTAAAGGCTTAATAAGTTCCTTGGTAAGTCCACATATCCTGCAACGACAAGATGGGCAGGTGATCAGAGAGTATTCCTTCAGCCGCCACGAGATGTTCATGAAGCTCACAGATTACCTCGTGCCCATTAGCATCTGTGCGGGCCGAGCTCTTTCATGATTTCACTAACGTTCCCCGTGTTAACAAGCCTTCACTGGGCAGGTGAAAACAACTAGCCCCTCAGAACAGCATCCATTAAAACTGTACTGCACATCACTGGAGACATACAGGATCTCCTCTATTTCCTGTCGCTGTAATTCTCACCTATAGGAGAGCTTAAGAGGCATGTTAGCCGGATTCCCTGGGATCCAGGAACAGTTCATTTCTCTTGTCCGGGTGATGATACATTTGATGTCCTTCACTTCAGCTGCGCAGTGCAAGAACAAAGACGGCACATTATAAGCGGCAAGATTCAAATAGGACTTGAGGGCATCGTCACAGACGCAGCGGACAGCTGTCTGCTTCTTACCTCTTGGTTTAGGGGTTTGAATGATTTTGCGCACCTCGGTGCTCTCATTCTGACTATTACATTCTTCAACAGTCCAAACGAAGTACGTCCAGTTGCTAGAGCCCGTCTCTTCTGTGAGGAGGGTCGCTGAGAAATTTCTCGATTTCACGCACACATACTGGAGGAAGAAACAACACGGGCTCTAATGACGGTTATGCTAACACATATTGAAACACTCCAACCACCTCGGGACGGAGGTCTGCTTGCAATTACGTTTATCATCAAGTTGCTTATTTGTTTCACATTATTTGTCCTCCTCATATTTAAACAACATACATTTCTGTGATTTCACAGTAATTCAACGTTTGTTTGTATAAGTGTGTGGTTGCATTTTTAGCATTTAGACAATGGGCCTTGCACGGGGCCCGGTGATATATATTACTGTATTTAGACATTTTATTTAAGTGTGTGCTTTGGCGTCACAACAAAGAGCCTCGTAATAATCTACGTTCAACGGCCGTCTCCCAAAATTGTTTTTCTTCTCAGTGAGAGTGAATGAATAAACCAATGAATAAATGAAGCAATGCATAAATAATCATAATAATTAATAGTCAGAAAAATACATAAATTACATAACGTGAAACATTAACACACCCACAAATAGACAAACAAAAACCCAGAGAGACCCCGATAAAGCAGGTTTCCTACACTCTCTGGGAGCTCCAGATCCAGGCAGTATTTGTACCAGACCTTCCCATCCTGCAGACCGCTGGGCTTCTTCCAGGTCACGTTCACAGTGAACGCGTCCACCCACTCATAGGACAGATCTGTCGGTGGAGGGAGTGCTGCTCGAGAGACAAAAAGGGGAGAATCAATGTCACCTGAAGATTGAATTAATGGCACTGTTAGAATAATATAATAATATATGTTAAAAAAAATCATAACAGCAATAGCCCCAATAATCAATGAATTCATTTTTTCATTATTTTTTAATTCACTTCCGTTTGAGTCTGAACTGGACGGTACACCGCGGTCAAGTGGGCTGAAAACTGACGCACTTTGTATTTTTGTTGCGCGACTATTTTACAAGCACGGTACTTGATTGGTGCGCTGTGACTAAGAGGAAATACGGCTCTTAAATCTCTCACGAGCGCTCTTCGCGGGTTTAGTGAAAGTACCATAGACTCATATTATATTCACGCAAGAGAAGTTTCCTTTGGCCGCATTAAAACAAAATGATCTCAGTGTAGCAATGTAGTGAAAATCCAGATAAAATCACCTGAACTCAACAGAAACGTTTTTCTCAATAGACTTGCTGAACTTAGGTACGACTAGTAGGGTCAAATGGGCTATTATTTTATCAAGATATAGAGAAAATCATATGAATTGGGATTACAGTAAATGTATCTTGATCTTTCTCAAATATAGTGTGATAAATTGAGTAAATATGCGTTTACAGGTGCCTCCATTGTTTAGAATGTCCTCCCAAAAAATAAAGAAATACAAAAATCGCACGGCAAATGGTTTTCCGTCCTGGAAACAGGTCCATGAAAGTTTCAGTTCAATCTTGTGAAACGACTTTTACAAACTTGCCAACGTTTTTTGCACCATAGACACATGTTCAACATATTCCATAAGAGGTTTAAAACTTCAGCTTTCGTTCATGTTATTCCACCGCAGAGAATTTCGACCATTTTGTGGTAATGAATACATAGTGGCGCAACCACATCGGAACAGGCTTAACGCAATTTTAAAACAAGGTAAAAAAAAAAAACAACTTATAAAAAGATTTATATTTTTCATTTAAACTCGACGGGAAAAGTGTCTTTGAAGTATTTATCTTCGTGCGTACATACTCTACTTACAGGACAGGTAGCCCAAAACCCGCCGCTACATGGACCATAGTTGGGTCATTAAAATAGTAGCAAACAAACATCCCAACATCATCCAAACATCCAGAATGACAAGTCACAGTTTAACAGCTCACTATAAATAGGGTTAAAGGTACGTCATTAAAGGTCACTAATTGGACTTTGGTATCAGCTGCGTTGTCTACTAAAGCCCTTAATTTATCAAGCTTAATTACGCTCTAATTATGACGAGGATGCTGGGTAATAGAGTATTTACCTGCTTTACAGTGGTGAACCATGATGACGGCGGTAAATGTCAGGAAGGTGAAAAATTCCACAGTGAAAGCCATGTTGTCTTCCGTTGGTTATCCCGTCTGGAGGCGCGTCAACTCCAATTTACTCCCCTCAGTAAAATACCGGGTGACAGTTAATGTCACAACACAGGCAAATACAGACGTTATGAAGTATACGGTGGAAAAGAAAACGGGGGATAAAAGCACACACTCAGGGAAGCGAGGGAGAGACCGGCTGCACCTTGACGGTCTCTCTGGGTGGCTTCGCGGTGTCTACTGGGAACAGCGGGGGCGGAGTCTCTGTGAGAGTGGGAGGACAGGCTGTGATGACAGGAGACCAGTGGGAACGTCCAACCTCTTCCCAACAGTACCGGTGTCCCACGCGGAGACGTCCCGGCAGTCCGCAAAAAAACACGAGTGTCAAAGAGTGCGACGTTAAAAGACGCTGCCCGCGTGGCTCTCCTGACCGAGGCAGAGTTTGAGATCCTAAGCATAATGTCAGAAAACCACAAGTGTCCATCCGCGTCTCCAGGAAGTCGTCAGGCTCCAAATGAGTTTGTTAATCGATAAGCTGATTAACTGCTAATGGCTTCATGCAGCGGCACAGAATGTACTAACACGAGGAAACATACAGAGGAACCATATTTCATCTGTGTTGTTTTCTGCTACACTTAAAGATGAATGACAAGCTTGATCTACTGTATAAATTACCTATTTTTTAAACTTACAAAAATACATACATTTTATGTGTTTGTCCCAAATAGCTGGAAATCTTAAAGGAGTACTTAAGCAATTTTGTACAAGGTTAGTGATAAAGTTGGCTCACAAGGGGACATTATTTAACAAAAGAAAGGTAAAAGTCAACGCAGCAGAGGCCAATATATCCTAGCTTTCAGCCCTGTAGTATGAGTCAAGCTCCATAAATGCTGGATCCTACACTACCCATAATGCAACACAACGTTTATACCTATAAAGTGCTGCAGGGATGACATAATTTCAAAGGCCAACTCCAGAAATCAGCGTCACACTGGATGGGATTTTTTTATTTAATTTTTTAAAATCTATCGTGAGATAGGTGGAGTTGTCCAGATGTCATGGAAAACAGCATTTTAAGGATTCCTTGTTTATGTTAGCTTCAAAGTGTGGATTAAACTCCATGGCAACGTGGCAACATCTGAGAGGGAGACGATGACTAAATGGACCATGTGGTGAAACTGGTTTGTCATCCACTGTCTCCTCAGTCAAGAATGAAAGGATCATCATAGTTTTTCTCTCCAGGTTTTATTGGAAAATGTCTTTACAAAGTCATTTTGACAAGCAGCCACACTTCACTATACAGCGCAATTAAAAAAGAAAAAAAAAAGAAAAATTTCTCTGCTAGGACAGTTTTGGACTGACAAGTCCAAAATGTTACAAATATAGATACAGTACGTACAAACATACAAGGATGCAGAATTCACTTTACAGCATGGCAACAAATTATGTACATTTTGCTTAAATATTATTCATCTTATCTGCTAATTACAGTGTAGCACTTGTGAAATACTGTAACTAACCAGCGCGTGATGAAGGTCTTATTACTGGGGGATGGGGGAGTCTCTTCAGAAGGCAAAGCACAAAGGCACTGGATCTTAATGAGAGGAGCTCTTCACTTGCTCACTGTACTGAAGTCAATACCATCGCACCGCTGTCATCGGCGTGTCCCGTTCACATAAAATGAGCCCACATAGAGAATTTTGTTTCACTGATTGTACTACAGCTCTGACAGAATTTGTCATCTTCTCTGGTATAAACATTATTTATTACCTCTAATACAACATTGTTATCACCAAAATAATTAGTTTTTTTTACATTTACAACGTAACCCTTCTTAAGAGCAGCTTTATCACCCTGAGGTGTGTCCTTTCTTTAACTTTGGAACACACTGAGAAGGCATTTGTCACGACGACAAACAGGGCAGTAACTGTGGCCTGGCGCTCGCTTGAAGATGCTGCTCTTTAGACGTCACTTATCCGTTTATCACGGCCTGACTGTGCGCCTATAAACCCACTCGGCTCGACTGAGTACCTCGATGCTTTGCTGCCGAGTTGGCGTGTTGCTCAGCCGGCAAGAGCCCGGCCAAACGAAACACGGAGGTACAAAGAGAAGATGCCGCTGTCTTCTAAAAGTCGACTCGAGTAGTAAAAAACGAATTATGGAGGATGTCCTGCATAGATCTGAAGGGCAACGATGCAGAGAGAGAGGACAGGAGGAAAGAAAATACTGCTTTAGCACAGTGTCTCCCTTTGAAAAAACAACAGTCTATCCTGCAGATTGTCACAAAGGAGGAAAAAAAAAGGTGCAACCTGGCATGACTCAGCACAACGCCTAAACCTGACACGCTGACATTTCGTTGGTGCTGCTGCGATACATTCTCCGAAACGGGGGGGGGGGGGGGGGGGGGGGGGGGTTTGGCAAGCGTAGCTGGGCAGACGTGAAACTGGGATCCACCCCCTCATCCGGTTCAGGTCCTTAGGGGAGAAGTGAGAGGGTGTGCATGTGGGACAGACATCAGCCCAGGTTGGTGGACGTCCCGCTGATGGCACGGAACACATGGAGGGAGTTTTGTAACAGCGAGCGCATCATATCTTCCTGGTAGATCTGGAATCAAAGCAAAACACAGTTCACAGGGGTCTCTCTCTCTCTCTCTCACTCACACACACACACACACACACACACACACACACACACACACGTAGAGAACTCCTCACACGGTGAGATGTGGATCAACATGAAATAGACGCTGAATGTAGTTAGTAACTGTTGTTTGTACAATGAAGTGCAAAACAAAACAAAGCTCTGAAAGTATTTCAAAATGACGTCACTACTAACAAGAGCGTGTCCTCGTCGCTACATGTAAAGTCATGTTGCCCTCGCGTTATTTTGTTTTTTTAAAACTCGAAAGTATTTCTCTGACGTCTGGCTGGTTTGCACACGTTCTTTCTTTGCATGTTGCTTCACTTCATTCTTTTGATCATCGTTCTGTTTGAATGGATGAATAAATCTGGGGTTACAATGTGCTTATAGACATTGTGTTTTAGAGCAGTACATGTAAAAGTCTACAAAGTGAATCACATCTGTATGTCTTGTTTTATTGAATTCATGTCGTCGCGCCTCTTTAAGAAGTCGGCACTTTCACTTGATGGCGGGACAGCTATTGAAACTAGGTAGGTCAGAACTATCTGATCTGGCTCACGCCGACACTTTTAACATCCAACTTCATCCTCATCTCACATCAAAGGCAACATTTAAAAACGCATCTGTCTCACAATACAAGTGTTTCTTTATGCTATTAAGTGTTGCTGGAGTTTTTAGATGTTTTGTACCTTTCTCCATGTAGGTGAAGTTGTGCCAGGAAGCAGGTTACTAGTGATGAAGATGACCACTGTCTTATATGCATTAAATGCACGGTTGGTAATCTTGAGAAACTAGTAAGAATATGCTACATTTCTAAAAGTCATCCAGCCTAAAAACCCGGCCCAGTGCTGCCTTCTCTTTTCCAATGCAAGCAGCTAGCAGCACCCGCCCCTTCAGGACCTTTGTTGTTTTTAAAGAAGATTACTGACCCTGTCCTTAAAGTACACTCATGTACTTTAATACAACAATTTGCAACAACTGTAAAAGCACACTGCTTCAAACTGACAGGCATTTATCCGTGCCATGTCGGAGCTTAAACAAATGACGGTTGAGTCTGCTACAGCTCGCCATAGATGTGATTTACATGAAAACCCTGCCAAGCCCTCAAAGTCAACTTCTGCGAGACCGGTCAAGCTTGGTTTCCATCATGTTACTCCTCACTCTGTTTACATGTGGTTTTATCCAGGATATTCATAAGATACATGATTCAACTGTTTCATCATCGGCTGTTCAGTTGATGAGCCCGCTTCAGTTTATGGCTGACTTGTGGTGGGACAGCGACATCCTGCATTTAATCCGCTGCCAATTTAAACGGATCAATACGTTCTACCTCCGATCTATACGGAACATTTGGTTCTTTCAGTTTTACAATTCTTCTTCTTCTACGCTCCAGAAGAGAGAGATTTGGCGACCACACCTGCATGACTTGACAGAAGGCGGCCGCCCTAGTTTGTTTTGGAATAACTGAGGTTACACTCAGAGCAGCAGCTCTATCACCAGGATGTAGGTTTTACATGCGGCGGCCATGCAAATAAACATCATTTGATTAGCGGCATACAGTAGGTACGGAAAGTATTCAGACCCCTTTAAATTTTTCACTCTGTTTCATTGCAGCCATTTGCTAAAATCAAAAAAGTTCATTTTATTTCTAATTAATGTACACTCAGCACCCCATCTTGACAGAAATGTAGAAATTTTTGCAAATTTATTAAAAAAGAAAAACTGAAATATCACATGGTCATAAGTATTCAGACCCTTTGCTGTGACACTCATATTTAACTCACATGCTGTCCATTTCTTCTGATCCTCCTTGAGATGGTTCTACTCCTTCATTGGAGTCCAGCTGTGTTTAATTAAATTGATTGGACTTGATTAGGAAAGGCACACACCTGTCTATATAAGACCTTACAGCTCACAGTACATGTCAGAGCAAATGAGAATCATGAGGTCGAAGGAACTGCCCAAGGAGCTCAGAGACAGAATTGTGGCAAGGCACAGATCTGGCCAAGGTTACAAAAGAATTTCTGCAGCACTCAAGGTTCCTACGAGCACAGTGGCCTCCATAATCCTTAAATGGAAGAAGTTTGGGACGACCAGAACTCTTCCTAGACCTGGCCGTCCAGCCAAACTGAGCAATCGTGGAAGAAGAGCCTTGGTGAGAGAGGTAAAGAAGAACCCAAAGATCACTGTGGCTGAGCTCCAGAGATGCAGTAGGGAGATGGGAGAAAGTTCCACAAAGTCAACTATCACTGCAGCCCTCCACCAGTCGGGGCTTTATGGCAGAGTGGCCCGACGGAAGCCTCTCCTCAGTGCAAGACATATGAAAGCCCGCATAGAGTTTGCCAAAAAACACATGAAGGACTCCCAGATTATGAGAAATAAGATTCTCTGGTCTGATGAGACCAAGATTGAACTTTTTGGCGTTAATTCTAAGCGGTATGTGTGGAGAAAACCAGGCACTGCTCATCACCTGCCCAATACAATCCCAACAGTGAAACATGGTGGTGGCAGCATCATGCTATGGGGGTGTTTTTCAGCTGCAGGGACAGGACGACTGGTTGCAATTGAAGGAAAGACGAATGCGGCCAAGTACAGAGATATCCTGGAAGAAAACCTCTTCCAGAGTGCTCTGGACCTCAGACTGGGCCGAAGGTTCACCTTCCAACAAGACAATGACCCCAAGCACACAGCTAAAATAACAAAGGAGTGGCTTCAGAACAACTCTGACTATTCTTGACTGGCCCAGCCAGAGCCCTGACCTAAACCCAATTGAGCATCTCTGGAGAGACCTGAAAATGTCTGTCCACCAACGTTCACCATCCAACCTGACGGAACTGGAGAGGATCTGCAAGGAAGAATGGCAGAGGATCCCCAAATCCAGGTGTGAAAAGGTTGTTTCATCATTCCCAAGAAGACTCATGGCTGTACTAGCTCAAAAGGGTGCTTCTACTCAATACTGAGCAAAGGGTCTGAATACTTATGACCATGTGATATTTCAGTTTTTTTTTAAAAATAAATTTGCAAAAATGTCTACATTTCTGTTTTTTCTGTCAAGATGGGGTGCTGAGTGTACATTAATGAGAAATAAAATGAACTTTTTTGATTTTAGCAAATGGCTGCAATGAAACGGAGTGAAAAATTTAAAGGGGTCTGAATACTTTCCGTACCTACTGTATGTAATTTGCATCGTTATCAACAGCACATGTGGTGCCGGCGTTCGGCCACAATCATGTGTCGGAGCTCGTCGAAGGATTCTCATCCTCTGAATGCTTTGTTCTTTTTCAAAGCATTTTAAATTGCTGAATATTTATTCTCTTTTATTCTCACTCGTTTGTAATCAAGGCCTCGAGTAATTAATCACCCATTTCTGCAGACTCCCCATTTTGACTGCTGCGTTATTATTTTTTGTATCCAGATGAATGTATGTATTTAGATTACCATTTGAAGGAATGAACTAAGAAGGTGCACATTGAGAAGTAATAGGTTTCAAAAAGGACAAAAAGACAGATGGAGCTTTAACACACCTCGTGATCACATTACCTGTTTTTCCTTAAAGCTAATGGCCAGCACAATGGAGAGAAAGAGGCAGACCAGTTAGTTCAGAGCAGCTAAAGTGATATCAAATGTCAGCAGGCAGAACAACACTGCTACAATACAACCACAACACATTGCACTGATGGGAAGAGGACAAAGTAAACATTGTCAATTCCCTCTCTGTAAAATGACTGCCACATGATATTATTTTGCACACACACACACACACACACACACACACACACACACACACACACATACATGAGGAGAATCAGCTCAATTCTATTGACAAGGATTTTAAGAGCAGATGAGTGCATGATGATGGGAGTGATTCTTTCCAGGAAATCAGTTTTCTTTTATTCCAGGATGTTAAACAGCTCCCGCAACTCATTATGACTCACTCCAAGTCTCATCAGCGAGTCGGTCTATTTTTGACAGCCGCAACCACATTAACGCCGCTGGAAGCTTCTGGAAACGTGAGGCCAACGTGTTTATGAAATCAGACCTGCTTTCATGAAACGCAACCAGCAGGGTTGGTGCGGTGATAATGGCTCTTTCTCTGCCCGTGTTGAAAACAAATTGACTTTGTGTGTGTAGTTGTGGATGGAGAAACCATGGTGATGGAGACCAGAATTAAAAAAAGTTAATGCTGGTTCATGTGTATGTGCAGTTTAATTTGTCACAGTTTCCATTGTTTGCATGTTGCTGATTCCACACGAGGCTCAGTGGACGATAATCTCATTAGCATGCCTTTAACATGGAGCCTGGCTGAGTAGAATGCAACAGTAAAAGCTTTTAACTGTGGTGATTGTCCCTATAGTGACTTTACATATCATCTTAAAGGTGTTGCATTTTAAATTCTGATCTTTAATATACCAGAAAAAAGCGCATGCTTCTAGTGCTTGCGAGTCCCAGTGAGCGTGCCCCACCCTCCGGTTGCCCCTCAGGTAAACACTGTGTGCTCTGTCAGCACTGCTGCTGTTGTTCGCACTGTTAGCGGCTAGCCGCCGGCTCAGTCTAGCCATGTTGAGAGCTGTGTGGAGGCAATCCCTCAATCATAGAAATGCTCTGAATTTGGAATTCAGCACCTTTGAAGGATTCGCTTCTATCTATACAGAAGGTTCTGGTTGTATTTGTCCAGATTTTGAGATATTTAAATATTCAAGTAGATCCAATGATACCTGTTTTATAGTAAGGTCTGAGGATTACGTAGAGCAGCAGGGACGTTTATGTTGCTGTTGAATTTTCTAAATGTCATTTTGTAACCCTGTGAGCAGTATGGATTAACTGAATATGACATGATTACATGCGCGCACAGTGACTATTAGCCCCCTAACCACAACGTACTGTAGCATCACAACAAATGACTCAACACATCCAGCATTCTCCAGTGAATAAAATACTGTTTTTTGAAATTAAGCAGGAAAATGGTTTTATAGTGATAACAGTTGAGTGGCCACACAGGAGGCCCGTGTTTGATTTCCAGACCACTGCAGCAGACTTTGTGACCAACTGCACATGAAAGCAGAGCTAAGCGTTTGTGTAACAGGGGTGTAACGGTAGAAAGAAGTCCCCCAGAAAAGGCGAGAGTACCTGCTCGTGGATGATGTCGGATAGCTCCTTTACCATGTCTTTGAAGTTGGCCTTCAGGCCCTCATGGTACTCAAACTGGTCCTCTTTGATAAGACGCTCATTTATGTCCAGAGCTATACTGCAAGCCTGAACAAAACGCCTGCAATCATCAAAAGTAAGATGACAAACTTAATAACAAACTCAAATGACTACTTATCAAATCCCTCATAATTGTTTACCAGAAATGAGGAAGAAGTAACAACACAAGAAATAAACTGAATAAATCCAACAGTACCTGAAAATGTCCTTAAGATCTTTCACTTTCTTGATGGCAGACTGGTTGGATTTGCTGTCATCCAAGAATGCTCTGGCATAGGCCATTGGACCCGCATTCACCTACAACAAAACATGCCAGGGAGTGTTAAGCATTCCCGTACATCACTGATCTGCACCCAGATTACAGTTGGCACGCAACATTTGTGCGCGTCACTCAAATACTGATCCCAGCCCAGCTTTGCACAATAACCAGAGTCCATGTCTAGTTCATGTTTAGTTTATTAGATGTCTGGCCAAGTTTGACAAGTTAGACTAGTTATTTCATTTAGACTGTTCTAAAAGTGGGTGATTTGTTATGGAAGACTTCAAAAGCCAATTGAGAGAAAACAATCAAATGTTTACCATGCAGCAGTTATTATCGTTATCACTATATTTGATCTTTCACTTCGCTGTGCCTCTGAGTGACGGGGACCTTTACCTGCACAGAGACGCAGCCCTGCAGTTTGAGCTGCAGTTGGATCATGTCCACCTCCTGGCTGGAGCAGAGTTTGGTCAGCTCTGCCGTTCGCGCCTTCATCTCATCGATGGCCACTTCCACCGGCTTGAGCTCCACCTGCTTCTCCCCCAGCACCTCCACACGCTTCTTCACGTACGGGAAGGTGTTGGCAGCTGGAGATAAAGCGGGCAGGCAAAACTGGTTGGCTCTAGCATATGCCCATTGTGACAAAATGCAAGAAAATGTATGTTCGATGCGTTTACACATTTGTTAAGAGACGACACAGAAAAGAAAGTCATGTACTTGTGAGCACGCTCCTCCTCTTGCACTGCTCCTCCACCCCGCCGTGTTTTTTGCCCGACAGCGTGTACGGCGTCTCGAACACGAAGCGGTTGATGTTGTGGCACTTCTCAAAGTCTGTCTTCTTCTCCGGTGCCTCCTTCTCCTCAAAGTACGACTTGACGAACGTCACCTGGACGTAGGCGAACTTGGCGTCCAGGTCTTTGGGGTTTACCTGTGGGAAAGCAAACACCTTTAATGAAATAGAATTGCAAAAGCACTACATTTTAGAGACAGATGAGATAAGTGAGGCTCTTGTCAAATGGTGAGTAATAGTATAAATGTCATCCAAAGGTAACATTCCTCTTGTTCAAAGACTTGAGGCCAAAACACACATTGCTTCTTCTACTTCACCCTCTACTGACTCACATCAAAAGCAGTGAAATAAATCAATTTGCAGCTTGTCAACCGAGACTTCCTGATGACTCCATTGTGAGGAAACTGAACATTTCCCACATTATTGTTGAACAAATGACATTTTCTAAATAAACACAAGAGCGGAGCTGCGATTTTCATCCCTGACTGCGTTTCAATCATTCTCATCAAGGCTATTTACTCCCAACGTCTCCATCCTCCATTTCTCTAATGCACCTTGTTTGAGTCCTGAATGATCTTGACGTTTTCCGGCCCAAACTTTTCCCCGTAGAGTGACAGCAGCCGCTGAGAGATTTCGGACAGGCCAGTGAGTTTGGGCTCTTTGTAAATGTACTCCTTCCCGTCCTCCTCCTCGAAGAAGCCCTGCACAAAAACACACACGTTCACTCACTAAATATAACGACAGACAGTCCGTTGGAAGCCTTCTGGAAGTAACATGCATCAAAACGACGCATTTAGTTCAGTAATGAGTCCTAAAATGTTATTTTTTCCTCTGCGTTTTCAATACAAAATAACTTAAAGTGTCAAAACCATTAAAAAGATAGCGTGATTCTGCCTTTTTTCTGTTGTTTTTGCCTTCTGCACAAGAAAAATGCAACACATTCACCATATTTAGCCTAACTTGTGTAACACATTTGCATGTCACATATCCTGAAAGTGTCTGCTGACTTCTAACGTCCCTGCAGTTACACAACTTTATTACATCCAGTCTTGAACCTGCTGGTTAATGTGCTATCACACATTGCTCTAAATGCAACCTTTGCATGGTGAGTTACAGTGTTGCACTCAGTTTCAAAACATTTTTTCTAATCACAGTTCTGTCCCTCTAATCATTTCACTTATACTTATGGCATATTTCCATAACATATCCAACAAAGGGTTTTAAAACATGCTTATGCAATCACAACAAACAGATACAAGTCTTACTGAACATCTTGCTTTGTATTTGCATGGCTTTAACTGGAATAACTTGCCTGACTCCACCAAAAAAAACAAAAAAATTGATACAGAGCCACATTATGTCTACTTTTACTTCAACTTTATCCTCTACACCATATTTCAAAAGCTTTCTGGCGAAGGTGGGAGTTCACTCTTACTTTTAGTTCTGACATAATATGAGACTATTGGATCTACATTCAAATTTACCTAGCCCTTTTGTGTGCACCTCACCTGTCCGTAAAAAGCCACCCTGAAGTACGTCCCGAGCAGCCTGCGTCCTGATTGTATCACCTCCATTATCTTGTTGTAGGCTCTGTGCAGAGTGTCGTACAGTCGACTTAGTTTCTGGGAAAAACAAATAAGACGTATGGCATCAGAGTTGGTCTATTTTCTGATTGTTGTTTTTCTTGAAATAACTGAGCCGTGCCTGCAGGAACATTCACATGCATTGGAGTTATGCAACATCCCATCAAACAAAGAAACAAAAATTAAAGACATTTTCTCCGTTCACGTTAGACAAGTATATGTCTATAGGCGCCATTACAGACTGGCGACCTCGTTTCTCCTCCAGGATGGGTGTTGGGAGGCTCACGGCCCCTGTGAACCCGACCTTTCCCCGCCCGGATGTTGTTTACAAGAGCAGCAAGGAAGAGCTATTTAAAGCACTCGATAACAACCAAGTTGTCTTCTCAAGGAGTGAGAGAGTCCCATTAAATGTAGTTAGAATGGTCACACTGGTTGCATGTTGAGTACGAGGTTACGTTACTTCTGAGACGCCAACAATCCTGTGAGTGCAAGTCAACAGGTCTAAGAAGCCCGGGAGTTTAATAAAGAGTGGAAAATTAATAAGGTAAACTCTACACACCCGTATTTATATGAAGAAAATGTTTCTACAGACCAAAGTCCTTACATAGGTGTGCAAACGTGGCCTTCACAAGCACGAGGACACGGATGGATCACTTTGCAAGGACAGGCAAGAAACAGTGGCTGCATGTTTATGTTCATCCTGATATCTGTACCTCATACTCGAGGCGCTTCTCGTAGGTGGGGATGATGAGTTTGGCGATGTGCGTGATGAGCTCATAGCGTTCGGCTTTCCACAGTGCCTCCACGCAGACCTCGAGGTGTTCCACCAGGACTTCCTAAAAAAGGTTTGAAAAGTGAAAACTGATCTCTTTTTATCCACATTAACAGTACCATCAGATCAAACAAATAAAATATGAATTAGTTATGATTTTAAACCTGGGTGTTATTGAAATACAATACCGATAGCAAAATGATGCATTTCTTTTAACTTTATTTATGTGATTAAATATAACACAATTATGAATCTGACCGGACATTGGAGCTCGGTGCTACGTACACATTATTTTTATCACTACCACATTAAAGGGTTGAGTTTAGATACCAGCCCCTAGTTGGGAGGAAAATGTAGAAATTAATGACAACCAAGCCAGTTGCTGTCTGTGAGGTAAAATCAGGGGATCTGGATTGACCAACTATTGCTGAAGTCACTTCACAATGTCGTATGCAAGAAACCACTTCCTGTGCACCTCAGTGTAATAGACATCTTGCATTCCGGTGTCTTCCCTCATGGCAGCTTCCTCTTCAATATTCAAGGTAATCTTCTTAAAAGCGGCAAGGCCACTGGGGAACAACTCTAGTGAGCAGCAAAGACAAGGTAAAAAAAAAACAACTGGTTCACAGAGATGTCCTGAAGGAAATGATCTGCTACACACGGTATTTCATGTATGTAAGTTATGAGGTTGCAACATCACAGCAACTGGCCCTAAAACAATGAAAATCCAAATGGCAATCTGTATGAGTCATGACAAAACATACAGTCACCGTGGCCTATTTGTGGTTTGTAGAGACACACCTCACAGAGAAAAATAGAATATAACTTGGTAGTTACGAGACTAGCTCATAATGAATCACATAATAAAAGCAGAGACACTGCTGCCTCTGGTCTAGATGCCAAACACATTTTTTGAGAGAGTAGCAGGCAACCAACTGATGCTGCGCACCTCATAAAATGTCTGTTGACATTCCTCAAACACGAGAGCCATTTACTTTGTTTTTACTAGATGTCACTGTGCTGGTGTGGCGGGTCTGAGGAATGTTTGCATGCTGTATCCAACAAAAGTCCCTGACCAAACTGGCATGTCTTTTATCACCTGTGCAGGCAAATCTTCTGGGTGAACCACAAAGCTCTATAAAGAGTGAGCGTGTTTCCTGGTGAAGGTTAGGTGTGTGTAGTTAGTCACGTCCTCACGGTGTCGGTTAAAGGGACAGTTCCCCCCAAAATCCATGAATCTAGATTGATTGAAAGCACTCTAGGCAAGAGGAAAAATATGTATTTTTGGGGGTGAACTGTCCCTTTAAGACAGTAACTTCATTGTGGTGGCTCTTTGACATAGGCAAATATTTTTCTTAGGTGCTTCCTCAGCAAACTATTGTTTTTCTTGATGGTTCAACCAACTGGGACTTTTATTAATGCTGCACACATTGCTTGGTGTTTAATTACAGTATAAGTGTAAACCACAAATGGAGGTAAAAGCATGCGTGTGTGTGTGTGTGTGTGTGTGTGTACAGTAGATGTGGGGAGGGCCTTACTTTTCCTGTACAGGTATTCTGCAACCAGTGCAGCCACATGAACGTAGCACATGGCCGCCTGTGGAGACAACAACAAACACCAGCAGAGTTAGAGAATATTCCTACAGCAGATCAAGGACGTAAACATGCAGCTCTATAGGAAACTGAAAAGGAAAACCCTGGCACAAAGTCAGGTGTGAGATTGCAGTCAGCAACTCATTAATGTCATTATACAGTATATCACTATGGTGACTGGTTTATTGTGTTTCACCTGTGACTCACATCTAACCAGCCACACCTTGTATCTTTAATGGCAGCTTGTCAACTGTGAAAAAGCAACATGTACGAAGGCCTGACAGCCGCCAGGCGAAAGGTTCATCAGTTCTTAATCATGCAGTCATTCCCAAGTGTCCCGTATCGTATTCTAAAGGCATATTTTACACATTACTTATAATGAGTAACAGTGAAAAGATCTTTTTCTGTACAAGAATTGTAAAAGTGTGTACAAAAAATACAAACAGTATAAAAAATAAAAATCAGATCAAATAAAAGGAAGCATAAAAAACAAAATAAAACAGAATATCAAACAAAAACAACAGAATATAAAATAAAAACAAAACAAAAAGGGAATTAACCAAAAATATAGAATAAAACAGATCTAAGGTTTATTTGCTGGTTGCTGCGCTGTCATCTTGTCTTTCCTCTTAGCTTTGTGTGTAATAAAACCGGTAAAATAAATAAATACGCCTGAACTCAAGCCATCAGTATGTCCACTGGACCACCCAGGTTCAACCTCTGTGTCAACCCTGACCTCTGACCTTCCTCTGGAGTGGGACAACATAATCTTCCTTCAGTAAAACATCACATTGTTATGACAACCTAATTCCAGTAAAGTAGCAGTAGAGTACAAAGCTTCATTACTCAGCTTTACCTCTGTATCAGTCCCCCTTGTAAAAGTTGTGTTAATTTGACAAAACACACAGGGTTGTTATCATACTGTATTGTGGGACAAGGTCCAAGGGCAGCAGTAAAACTATAAAAACTACATATGTATTAATGTGTTACAACTTTTAAAGAATTTCTGGAGGTAGTGAGTAATGCTTCTTTGAAACCTGAAGTGGAGTGACTCACTGTGTACGACTAGAGAGTACTGTAGGTCACACACTCTTTAAGGTATTTGCTTTGGTATTGCCTCTGAGTGTGGCAGTGTGCACGTCACCAGTGTACAGTTGTAAGTGATAGAGAAAGGAGGTAAGATTATATGCAAACATGTCTAAAAGCGACAACAGAAACCCGGTCCTGTTGGCACGCATTACTTCCATAGAGAGTTATGTGGATACAGGTATCAATAACAAGACCAAAGAAGAGACAGACGGATGAACATATGACACGAAGCGACACATTCAAAGTGGTCCTGCTGATACCTCAGAGAAATCTCCGTTCTTGAGGTGTGCTCGGGCCATGCTGTCCAGCCAGGTTCGTCTCAGTTCGGGGGTGCTGGCGTAGGACCGGGCCAGGCTGTACTGGAGGTCCAGCAGCATCTCCGGGTCTCTCTCGTGCTCCCTCATCTGGGCCGTGGCCATCAGCACGGTGCGGATCCGCTTGGTCAGGCCCTTTACTTCAGTGGGGAAGGCTGTGGACTGCGTTTGTGTGAGGTGAGATAACACACAAAACAAACACACAAACATACACACACACACACAACACAGACACAGACATGTGAAAGCATGTTGTTGCCGGGCTACGACGATCCTGCTCATTCTCACACTAATTTGAATTCTTCGAGTGCGGTTTGGCAAACCGATTTGTTAGTCTCAGACAAAGTTATCTTTAATCGCAGCGCGCTCTTGTTTTGAAATAAGGACAACATGAAGAACACAACCAAAACCGTAATCATCACTCAAAGCGTTACTGTGCTGCTCAAGCGATTGCAGCTACTTGTAGGGAGGCCTTCCCAGCATGCAGGGGGGCAACAAACTCGCATGCAGACGTCTCATAATACGCATTGTTGGTAATGTTGTTTTATATTGTGACGTACGATGTTTCCAATGTTTCCCCACAATTGAAAAACCCACATCAGTCAAACCTCTACACAGTTAGAACACTGAACAGTCTAAACAAACCACATCAGCCGTATTGCCACGCTACACAATTAATCTCACATCGTGTTTGTTTTTACAAATGGGACCGCCGTGGCTGGTCTAAATAGAGAAGAAACACACACAGAGAGTTGGATCACAGAGAGGCTTTCTGCAGGTGTTGGGTTGAATCCCCTCTTGACTTGGATAGCGCAGCACTGGCTTATATAGTAATATTTCAGCCACTCTATTTTCTTGATTTTCTCAGTTATTGGATTTGGAGCTGTAAGAGTTTCTGGTTTTCCCTACGCTCGTCTTGTTGACTTCTACTGTACCTTCATGGCCTTGTCACTATTCGCAAAGTTGTTGATGATGGAGAGAGACTCCTGGAAGCGAGAGCTGCCGGTCAGCGCCACGTCGGAGATCAGCTGGCTTACAGCAATGATGATCTGGACGAAAAGAAGAAGGAGCAAAGTGAGGGGATGGTTAGAGAGGAGCGGACCGAGGAGGGGGAACTAGAGTGGATGAGGAGGAGAGGAGAATGAAAGGAGGGTAAACACAGCTCCACTTGGTATATATATTGACAGAGTCCAGTGAGAGCTAATGGAAAGCTGGATGGCCTTCTGCTGCTGTGTTAGAGGAGCCGGAAACTGAGCATGCAGTCTGTTTAAACACTCTCCTAACATTCTCCACTGGCCTTATGAAAAGCATCTGAAGTACTCGGATGCAAGTATTGCGATCATGAGAGTATTGAGATCATGAGAGACCTTGTTACAGACCACAAACTGTGTTGACTGTTGACAATAAGGCTCACTGAGTATTAAACATGCATGACCAGAAACTGGTCAGGCCAGTTTGGAGGACGACAAGCGCATCCTCTGTTTCTTTTTCTACTTTAACACAGACACTCCACTCTACCTGCAGGTGTGTGCGTAGGAAGGTCTTCCTCTTGGTGTACTCGTAGTTGTTTCTCATCAGCAGGTAGAGCAGGGCCGACACCTCGGCCCTCAGAGATCCCAGCTTGGAGACGCAGCACTTGAGCACCTCGCAGCACAGAGCCTCGCACAGCGTCACGCGTCCCTTAAACAGCACCGACGGGAACTGGCGGGACAACGAGTTAGTGTGTTAAAGGGCAGAGACGGGATTAGAAAAATACCTTAAGGATGTGGGGACGGAAGCAGCACTAGTTTAGGACTATTTTCAGTGTGTGGGATTGAGTCAAAATAAACTTGTGTGTGTTCATAGTAATGAAGGAACTTGAACATAGCTCTAATGGTAAAGAGGTATAAGATAGATGGACACAGCATTTACTACACACACAATATAATATTTGTTCGCAGGGTCAATTAATTGTTGTTGTTTTTTATTATGGTATTTGTTAAGAATAAAAAAAGGGTATAGTTACACATTAGAATCAAAGTACTTTAGTGAACAAATGATCATGTCTTCCTATAAATCAATATTGGGTTAGGGTCATAATGACTCTCTAATGTCTCACTGTAACCGACACAACAACATGTCAGAACAGTCTCTGCTGCTGCTCGCCTCTGACGCATTACACAAGCAGCCAACAGTGATACTGCTGATGCTATCACAGGATAGCACTAGGGAAGCTGGGGCTCGACATGACATGTCCCCTCATGAGTCTGAAATCACGTTGCGTTAGATCTGAATGAATTGTGTGAAAAACAATTCTAAATCGGATTAAGAGTAATTAGACAATATGTGAATGTGGGAACAAGGCGGCAGCAACAACGACAAACACAGGAAACTGATGTTTATTCCATTGCATCCGCTCTTTTTTGTCAAGTCCATCTTTTGGATGCTATAAATAGTGCAACGAGAGAGAACGACCACCGCAATGACACGTAGGATGGAAGAAGTGACAGCATTCATCACTTCTGGTTGTTCACTAGTGGCTAAAACGGTTGTTCCCAAACAACGAAAAGCATCACAGCTTCTTTTCTTGAACAGAGCCCGCCTCGGTCATGCCGACTTCAATATCGCCGTGTGCAGACGTACCTTGTTGATGAAAGCCCTAAGCGCGGCGAAGACGTGTCTGAGGGCGGCTTCTGATTGGCCGACTTTAAGGAAGGTCAGGTAAACGTCAAACACCTTCTTCATCAGGGGGTTGTGACCGTCGCTGTCCAGCAGCTGGGTCTGACACACACACACACACACACACACACGCACACAGAGGGGAACACTGCATTGAATTACATTATTCCCCAGAGAACACCAAACTTAACCGAAATATTTTTTCTGTCCCTACAACACGAGTAGTACAAGTATCCACACGCATACACACACTTTGATGTATAAAAAGCTCAACTATGACTGTATCCTCAAACAAGTAGGTTTGGTTAAGTGTGTATGGGTGTTCCTGACTTAGGCTTCCTTCGGAGACACATTTCATAGTGAAGACAAGTTAATTGGGAACGGCTTGTGCAATTAGGGACAAAAATCTTTTAATAATTAAAATCTAAAAAGTTGATTTGGGGGTCAGCGGCTAAGCTTAAGGGTAAAGGAAGTAGTGGTTGTGGTGAGGGTCCATGAAATTAACTTAACTCTTAAAAAGTGACCAAAGTAAATGTGTGTGTGTGTGCACGTGTACTGACCTTAAAACACTGAGTGAAAAGAGAGAGGACATCCAGGACACTGAGAGAGACCTCAGTGGAGATGTTGCCCTCCAGCAGAGCCTGATGGTGGATCTCTGCTTCTGATGGCCCCGTCCCTAGAACACACGCACAAGATAATATCACGACACAGTGTACAGTAAGAGCTCACATTGCGATAAAGAACACATCCATTACCCCCTTCTGTGTATAAAAGGCTGCCGATTATCACGTTGTCTTTAGTTATCAGCACTCTCTTTAATTGCTGATTTGAACACAGTTTACAGGCAAATTATTCAATTATTCAATAACTGCTTTCATTTGCTCTTACAGGCGACCAAAAGTCACTCGAAACATCTTGCACAATTCAACTTTTTTTTCCATGTTTGACAACATTAGCATGTAGCTTGCCAGGGTCATAAACGGCTCCAGCAAGGTAAAAAGAACAAAACAATTATGCAATGCTGAAATCTATTGGTGGTTTCAGGTGGTGTCAGAATCGGTCAACATGCAGTTGATCCTGCCCATTCACCTCAGCAACAGACCACACATCTCTCATCAGGTTTCAGTGTGGATTTTACACATTGTTGCACTAATCTGGCTAAGCCTCATCCATTAACCATTACATTTAGCTCACAAAGGCCTTTAAGCTTGACACAATGTTGTCGGTGACATTTAATAAGTTAAGGATCAATCTAGGAAGTGCCCGTTGGCTGGTGTCAGTTCAGGTACAAACATGGTATTTTATTGTATCTTGGTGTAAGTTTCTTTGATCTGGGTATAACAACAGCTCACTGTGTGTGTCTCTACCAACATTGGTGCTTGATTTACTCCAAACCACAGTTCAGCACAAGTCTGGGTATGTGAGATTAACTTTGCATTAACAACTCATCTGGCAGTCTCTACGCTAAGACTCTCCAAATCCAACTGTCAGGTGCAAACTTTGTTCCATGTTTAAACAAGGCTGTCTTCCAGGTTTCAACACTGAGACTATGGTCGGTCCGGGCTAAACTATTAGCCTTGTTTACTTGTGGGAAAAGTGGTTGGGAAACTGCTGCTCTGCCAAAAAGCTGCCATTTCAAAGTGTGTTTTGACTGTAAGTTTACTAGAAGGAGATTGAAAAGGTCTTCCTTAAATTTTCAGTTTTTGCACTTTTTTGAGTAATTACTGGGGGACTACTTACTGTTACGGTTAGAACTATGCAACTTAACACAAAACAAAGAGACAGTATACATAATATTTACAGTACCAACTGAAATATTAGAGTTTTTTTTTTTAAAGAACCAGGACATTATATAGTAGTTACATGGTTCTACAAATCTGTTGATGTCCAGAATAGAGTTCCATTTGTAAATGTTAATTTGTCTTTTTTGGAGTGGGGTTGTATGAGGCACTTGCAGTATATGTAGTGTATGACCTACAGTAGATGGAGTTCCAGCTCTGGAGCAAAGTTATGTACTGCTGTGGACGGGGCAGCAGTGAAACCTATTTAAAAAATCGTATACTCACTTGTAACTCATTGAGAATCTTTCTAGAACATTACAATTACATATCAGTTCCCTTCTTATATATAAATTATTGAGAATAATAAGATTAAAGGTGGCCTAAGGTTTTGCATACAAACTGGTGTGTGTGGTTACCTATATTGAGAGTGAGGGAGGCTTCCATGGTGCTGAACTGGTGTAACTTCGTCTGCATGAGGCTGGCTCGGTTGCAGCGCATAGCCGGCATCGTCTGAGACTTCCTGTCGGAGGAGAACAGCTTCGGCACACATATCTCCTGACTCCTGTATGAATGAAATGCCCACAGAGAGAAATAGAGAGAGAGAGAGATACAGTTATCTTATCCATTATATGAACATAACATAAGAAAAGGTCATTACCGAACACATCACCCATCAGAAACAATGAGTGATGCAATGATTAACCAAACCACACCAACAGTTCTATGAAATCGTGGAAGTATGTAATCGTAGCTTCAGATTTATGTGACAGGTAGGTCAACAGTGCTGTTGGTTTTGCAGCCTTACCGCCCAATGTTCCTTTTTCCAATGTACCGGAGCTGAACCACACAGGTCCTGCAGGGACAGTGACAATAATAAAGAAATATCAGCAGGAGAACGGGAACGTCTTACTCAGTTTACTTTTAACCTTCCTGGTATTTATTCAAAAAACCTTTTCGTCTTTGTTTTATACGACTTTGGTTCGTGAGCAATAAGGTAGCACTACAGTGTCTATCCGATCGTCTGTTAACACACACAGACTTTTGTGGTATTTGTGCCATAAAAAAGTGAAAGTGAAAGGTAAACTCATTCGTTCATGTTTCTTTAAGGGGGCAACAGACAGCTTTGACTGATCATTATGAAGTAAACAATGACATGAGATGACTTTATCAGCATTTAGATTGGCTTTAGTCTGGCTTTCACTATGCTATTCTGTCTGCCATCTCCTGGAAAAATGGCAGAATTTATGGCACAAAGCCTTGAAAAACTAAATGTAGTGCTTTCTGTGAAGTGCTGCCAACTCTTTTCCAATCAATGTCACTAAGACTAGCTGAAAAAAATGTCTACTGCCATTTTAAATGATTCGGTTGCAGATAGCTCACTTTAATTTACCATTTTCCAAGTCACCAAGAGTGATGACAGTAACAAAAGACTGTTGACTTTAACAGTATTAGTCATAAGAAAACACGGGTATTTACTGCATTACAACAGACCATTATGTATTTTTATACCACTACTCACTCTAGCAAACTGAGGAAGTTCATGATGTCTTGAGGGCCAACTTTGTTCCAGTAGGCCATGAGAGTGTCTGTGGACAAAAACAAAGTCAAACTCTTTGATGCATGTTTTTTTTTTGGAGCCAACATTAATCAATGTGCAGTTCCTGTGGATTTTACATGGACCCGTGGAGCTAAATCAACTAAACATCCTCGATGACAATCAGTCAATCCACAACTTCATTGTTTGTGCAACGGCTGAGCCAAGCTTCTGCGTAGACTCTACCCCCAAAAATAGCAGAACTTTATGTAATTTCCTGTGCATGGTGAGTGACCGGGCAGTGCGGTTACAGATCATCACTGACCCTCTGACAAGGTCTTGGCGATGTGCAGGAAGGAGAGCAGGAGGCCCTTGATCTCATACTGTCCCAGTCTGCCGATGGGAGGCACGGGGCTGCTGCTCATGGTGGAGCCACGCCTCTGCAGCTGGAACAACACAAACACACTCAACGATGAGATATTCAAATCCATGGGAGAAAGAAAAAAACGCTGACTCAGCCAAACAAGTCTTTATATTTGGTAACTTTTTCCAGCCTACAACTGTATTTTGAGACAGAGGTTGGTCTGCACATGGGATTTCCCCGGCCTGCATCCTTTAACAAAGAGTATTGTTAAGGACGTTACTATAGATTCAACTATTCCAGCAAGAGGAAAAAGTCCTCATGTCTACACATGGTCCACACTAGGGCTGTGGATTGGCAAGATTCTGGCAATAAGATACGTATCATGACACAATATATTGCGATACTGCAAGCAAGGCGATATATTTCTGTTTTTTAAATATAATTTTAAAAGTTGCGTTGAACATCATGAAGCTATCTAGAGTTTACAAGTGAGGTTACGTGATGGGTGACGTTCAGGGAACCGAGTTGTGACCAAGAAGTGACATAACGTTGTAACCATTAGACTGTTTCAAATAACCAGCGACCGTAAACCAAAGATGGTGGGCTGAAAAGAGCGTATTTACACAGACGATAAATAATCTTCTCCAGTCCATCTACACTCCACATCTGGGTGCATGACAAAACAGCGGATGCTCACTCAGCTCTGGAATCAGACCAGAGAACATGAACATGAATGAGCCCGTGTGTTTTCCAGTATAAACCTGGCTTGCTATGTTGGCAATGTGTTCAGAGACTGCCAGCACCGAGAGGACACTCTTCAAAAGCATTACGGAGATGTTTTCTTCAGTGTTATTTTCATGAGAAAATTTTGTTTGTTATGAGAATATGCACCGTGGAGATTTGGATCCAAAACAGTGTGTGTAAGTGGCGTGAGCTTTAGCCCATTGTTTATTAAAAGAATCGTACATATCTATCTATATAAAAAAAAAAAAAAAAAAAAAAAAAAAAAAAGGGGATCGACAGAACAAATCTAATTTTTCAAACTCTCTGATCGGATTTATGCAAATAAGCACAAACATCATTTGTGTTTGCTAAGATAAAATGCGTTGTTGTTTCTTGGCATTAATGGGGATGTGTCAGGCTGTGCCGGGGCTTTGTGTTTAGCCGAGGTTCTGCTGGTGTAGAATGTTCTCACCTCAGTGCTGTCTGCTGTTCCCGAGTCCATGAACAGAGAGCATCGGGAGTCCTCTCTCCTCACAACGTGACCATTCTGAACTGGCAGACCTGGAGCCAACACAGTATAGTTTTAATGCCAACTGAAAGCAGCACAATAACGTAAACACATTGACTCAATTCTAACAAGCTCACTGGCAGTGACATTAGCACATTTAGGGTAGATACTGATACCGTCTCAAGCTCAGAAAGGAATGTAGGCACTGCATACTTGACCTCCTACTGATAACATATCTGATAAACAGATCCTAAATAAACCATCTATTAAGGGGAATATAAAGTCTTCTATGGCTCTTAAGAAGCTTTGAGAAGTCCCACAACACACTGTGGTTCGGTCACCAGGGAAAAGAATCGACTGAAATGCATTTTGGGAAGTGTGTGAAGGACTCATACGAGACACTAACTGTCATTGTATCTTCTTTAACCTCAGTCCGTCTCTTGTGACTTCTTGTGAAATGCAAAACCAAATTGCCGGAGAACTCTTCGACACTGAAGCGTTTCACTTTGGATTTCCTTGGTTGCTACTTTCTTCTTGACAACAACATCTCAGTGTATGTCATGCAGTGTACAAATCAAAATGTCTCCATTATCACAGAATAAGAAAGCCTTGGGT
The DNA here is from genome assembly GCF_004355925.1 of Anarrhichthys ocellatus. Taxonomy (NCBI): domain Eukaryota; kingdom Metazoa; phylum Chordata; class Actinopteri; order Perciformes; family Anarhichadidae; genus Anarrhichthys; species Anarrhichthys ocellatus. The sequence continues at coordinate 10,802,360 of NW_022280041.1, read as the reverse complement.
AAGTGCAATGATGCAGGAGAGTGTGCCGCTAATGGACCGAGTCCTGTGCAACATAAATGTTGCCAGTGTGGTGATGATGATGGATGATCTGTAAACAGGAAGAGACCAGATGCCCAGATATGCTGGGCAGTGTCTGTCTGCGCGGTTCTGAACTCACCATGGTCTCTCTCAATTGCAGTGCTGGTTCTCCTGCTGTCTGTGGACCCCGTTGATATCAGGTCATCTCTGGAGCCCTGGACAGCCACATGGATGGAAGAAGTGAAATCTGGCTTACCGTTGAAGGGATAGATCAGATTTTTTAAATTGGGCTTGTATGAGGTATTTATCCATAGTCAGTGTTTTACCTACAAAACGTATTTTAGACTAAATCAACAGCAGCTTAAGTGAATGCTATATTTAGAATCATTTCAGCTTTTACATTGCCGTCTGACGGGTATCTGTAGCACACAAACCTAACCGCCCGAGGCAGCGGTAGAACAGCAACTTCTATGTTCTGAGTTGTAAATACTGTTTGTTCAATTAAACAGAGACAAAACTGAGGTAGTCATTTTTGGAGCCAAGGAGAGACGTTGACAAGTCAGTGCTCGACTTGAGTCGGCAACGTTAAAAACCTCAAACCAAGCCAGAAATCTAGGTGTAGTCATGGACTCAGACCTAAATTTCAAAAGCAACATTAAGACAATTACAATTACTACCATTAAGGGACTTATGTCTCGAGAGGACGAGTCCATGTATTCATCTTCAGCAGACTACTGTAACGGTCTCCCTGAACAATTTGACAGGTGCAGCTGATTCAGAACGCTGTAGCTGGAGTCCTACACTACTGTTGGTTAATTAAACACTGAATGGTACATTTGTGATCTTCTGCTATGCTATGAACCATCCAGACCTCTCAGGTGGTCTGGGACAGGTCTGCTTTCTGTCCCCAGAGTCAAAACTAAACATGGAGAGGCAGCATTCAGTTTTTATATATATCTAGAACAAACTACCAGAAACCGGCACGTCAGCTGGAACCTTCACTGCCGCTGCCTTTTATTAAATCATTTCTCACTGTTTGACTCTATTTCATACCTGTCTTATTCTATTTTAGCTTATTTGTTTCATATTCTCTTGGTTCATAAATGACAGTTTTTGAATTGTATTTACGTAAATGTGTTTCTTTTGCACTGTTCTGAATTGCCTTGGTGCTGAAACGTGCTATATAAATAAACTCGTGTTGCCTTGCCTTCGTCAATAGAGTCTTGTGGCTTTGACGACACCACAGATAACGGCTTCTGTTCACCGTCAGAAATGACTGTCTGACGGTAAGTTAAAGCGGTGAAAACATTCTAAATACAGCGTACACTTAGAATGATGTAGATCTGTTTTAAATGTCTAAAATAAATGACTTTGCTCCCGCGCTGGTGCTCCGGTCTGTTTATCCTAACTCCATCTACTGTAGGCACCACTCTGACTATGGATAAGTAGCTCATACAACACAACTTAAAACGTTATTTTTTGAAATGTATACTGTTCGTTAGGGAGCACCTGCTCCAGGTTTCACTCAAATGAACTGTAGGAAGGCTCAGACTTCATGATAAACAATACGTTGAGAAGTACTGACTCCATTATTTCACCCTCCTGACAGATAGCATTTGAAGTTTGCATCACAACTAAACAGTCAGGGTGCAAACACACACAGAATCCAGGAAACTGTAACTGTGAATCCTCCCAAATGACTTCCAACGCAGTCATATGCTCCTGTTAAAATGACGTCTTTATTACATTAAGAAAATAATCACGTTTCAAGCACAAAATGATGAGCAAATGGCTCATCGTTATGTGCAGATGATTCAAGGCTCCTCGGTATTTGAATCAAGGCTCCTCTTGAATCTTTATATGTTTCTTCATGTAATAAACAGGGTTGAAGGTAGAAGGTAGGTTGAAGACCTCAGCAACCCTACTGTGGAAATCCAGGGTTCAGAGGGGACTCACATTGAGGCCGAGCCCGGGGCTGGAGCTGTGTGGCTGGGCAGACAGCTGCTTCAAGTTCTGGTAGAGCAGCTCAAAGAGTGGCAGGTAGAGCAAACAGATCCTGGCCTGCTGATTCTGAAACATTAAATATGATTAGATGAGGGTTTTTTTTTAATAACAAATGCACTGATATGTAATACACATCTGTATTAATACCGATGAGTGAACTTATAGAGCGCGACAAAATGGCTACACTTGTAATAAATACATAGCTGTTGTCTGCCCTGAACAAACTACTCAATCGCCAACCGCTCCCAGCTGCTCCCAATAGTGCCTGCACTCTAAACACTGGCTGGTTTGCATAACAGACATTGGTATCTTGTTAAGGGCATGGACACACAGTTAAGAGCGTCCCCTGTGTCAAACATTAACTTTTTGCGTGCCAACATTGAGGTTCTGATTCAAATAGGTTGCACAAGGATCTTATTATGTGCAATATAAATACACTCTGCAATTACAAACAATTATTCTGTCTGTATATACAATATCTCTTGTTATATTTTCGTTATTGTGGATTTTTTTACTTAGTTAACATTCTTTACTGTTTTATTACTTATTTATAATACTTGTTTTGATCTTGTTTTTTACTATGTCTCTTGCTGTATGACATAGTCTGATGGTTAGTTGGATTTTGTCATAACTTCTTGGGGATATCTTAAAACTTCTGTAAATGACAGACACCACTCAAGCATGACTTAGCAGGTAATTTAGTCTCATATTCAGCATTTCTATTCATTGCTATTTAAACCAAACAACTACATACAGGATAAGGGAATTTATGCTGATTGAGTCAAGATCGAGTGTAGAATTTATTTTTGAATGAGACGGAATAATTATTGTCTCGATAAATCAGATTTTATAGACATTTCCAGGTCCCCAATAATTTGGAACATTAGAAATAAAACAGACTTTGATGATCCAACAGTGAGAATTATGTTTCAGTGCCTACCAACCCTCCAAATTAGGCTAGATTCTATAAAGGCCTTATAACAAAAATACATACCACTCTACAGAATGCATTAATATCAAATAAGGACTGACTGGACGTGTGAAATTTCCAGTGGAGATGCACCAACTTTCCTGTGAGGCCGGATTTTGGGTGGAAGTCTTCTATTTGTTTCTTTATTCAACCGAATTGCCCCGCCCTCCCTCACCTTGAACGCTGTGTAGCGGTCGTCCATGGCGTGCTTAATAAGAAGGTTCTTGAGAACGCTCACGGCCAGCTGTCGGACCTCGGGCCCCTGCTGCAAGGCCTCAGCCACTTCTCTCAGCAGCAGGCCCACCAGGAAGTGGTTACGGCAGTACTCTTCTGTCAGGCTGAACTCCAGACTCTGCTCTGTGGTTGGGCCGGACAGGAAGCATCAGTACACGAGCATAGGCTGAACTGATGCTGATAAAATATGGCTTGTTGGGACACCGTCTGTGAGGTCATGACTGTGGGAAGTTTCCTAATACTAAAATCTGATAACCAGTCTTGTGAAATGTGTTTTCTGTTGAAGATGTAACTCGTAAGAAGATGCTGTTAGAAATCTAATGGCATCTTCTTATATAGAAGATCTCTAAAAATTAGATAATTATGATTGTATATTACATAGTACATGCAATATAATCAGTATTGTTCAGTCCTACTGTGGCATCATTTAAAGTGCAACATTGCAATATGCAACAGAATCTCAACAAAAGCACACATTCATTCAGACGTTAACATTTCCACACCACACCAAAGAAGGAGGAATCAAAGGGACAGTTCATCCCAAAATCCAAAATATATATTTACCCTCCTATCTGTTGTGCTATCTATTTATCTAGATTGTTTGCTGAGTGTCATCCAGTTCCATTATATTGCAGACATCTCTTTTGCCGATAACTCTAAAGTTAAACCAAAACAATCTAGATTGATAAATAGCACTAAAGGTGAGTGGGAAAATATGTATTTTTGACTTTGGGATGAACTTACCCTTTAAGATCACATATTTCTCAGTGCCTACATTGGGAAATATATAATGCAGTACATTTCCGTGCCATTGGAAATGAGAAGTTGTCCGTTTCCCCCCACAAACAACGATTTCATAATAATGCAGTGTTAATATCAAAGCAGGCAATGCAGCCTGGGAACTGAGCTCCCATCTGCAGCAATTATCTTCTCTAATGACGGAGACAGAGAGACAGGACAGAGAGCGAGAGAGACAGGACAGAGAGGCAGAGAGAGAGAGAGAGCGAGAGCGAGAGACACACATACATACACACACACACACACACACACACACACACACACACACACACACA